>NW_025920119.1:1417812-1550881 GCF_902686445.1 Sciurus carolinensis
GATAGTGCACCACGATCAAGTGGGTTTTATCCCAGGGATGCAAGGTTGGTTCAACATCTGGAAATCAATCAATGTAATTCACCATATCAATAGACTTAAAGTCAAGAATCACATGATTATTTTGAATAGATGCAGAAAAAGCATTTGATAAAATACAGCATCCCGACGGTTTTCAAGATGGCAGAGTAGAGGGCGGCTGCATTTCATGTTGCTCCAGGATGCAGGATTCAAAAGAGGAGATATTGAGAGACTTGGGACCAAATCAAAGCCGCCAGGTGAGTCTCTCTCATTGGGGAGGCATCCCGGATGGGACGGTAGTCCCAGAACACAGGGAACTTTGTGAAGTAGAGTTGCCCATCGAGACGCCCCTCCCCCCACTGGAGCGGTAAACACGGACAACTGGGAACTTTGCAGTGTAAGCCGCTCAGCACAGCGCTTGGTTTCAGAGTAACCCGCCGGGCTTCGGTGGCTGCCCAGAGGAGGGGCTGCATAGGCAGGCGATTAGGTGCAGAGCAGGGTCCCAGAAACTAGGCGACTTTTTGGTGGAAGAGCTGCAGAGACAAGCTGAGGAGCGGAGCGAAGGTTCCAGGACTGTGGGCAGATTCTTTGAGGCGAGGCAGCCTAAGGAGACTCGTCCGCGAAGGGTGAGGCTCCCAGGCCAAGGAGGTAGGTCCGGGCCCCTGGGAACGTTGCCTGGGAAGGCTGCCCTGCCCAGGCAGCAAGATACCCTTCTCCCCGTGGGAGCAGTGAACACGGACAGCTGGGAACTTTACAGAGGAGGCCGCTCAGCACAACGCTTGGTTTTGGAGCAACCCGCCAGGTCTCCGGTGGCTGCCAGAGGAAGAGCTGGGCGGCGAGCTGTTTGGACTCAGAGCAACCTCCTAAACAATGGGGGGTGGCTGTCCTTAGGAGGAGGAGGTGCGCAGTGAGTTGCTTGGTCTCCAAGCGACCACACAGAACACCGGGTGGCTGCCTGGAGGAAGAAGCGTGCAGCGGGTCACTGGGGCCTGGAGCATCTGTACGAGGCTCCAGGTGGCTGCTCAGAGGAAGAGTCGCATAGCCAGGCAATTAAGTGCAAAGCACAGTCCAGGGACCTAGGTGCTTTTTGGTGGAAGAGCTGCACAGAGACAAGCTGAGGAGAGGAGCGAAGGTTCCAGGACTGCAGGCAGCTTCTCTGAGGAGGGGCAGCCTAAGGAGACTCGTCTGCGAAGGGCAGGGGTCCCAGGCCCAGGAGGTAGGTCTGCGCCCCTGGGAACGTTGCATGGGAAGGCTGCCTTGCCCAGGCGGTAGTTGTGGACCGAGGGGAACCTCCAGGAGGGGATCTGACCAGCGAGACCTCCCCACCGGGTGAGTCTTCCCCGCCAGGTGAGGTTTTCCCACCAGGACGGTAAAACCAGAGACACAGGCCCAAACAGGCCTTACCTCAGCCCGCAGCCTAGTTCCCCTTTGGTTGACCATTGGTCAACAAGTGCAGGCACCTCTGCCCACTAGCAGGGAATATACCCCACCTGAAGGCCACCACCCCTAGAGAGGCAGCTTCCTTGGGGAGCACCACATTATCAAATTCCTCCAAGACTGCAGGCTACTGAAGGATAAGAGGGGATATACTAGCAATCTTCAGGGACATTATAAGTCAATAGAGGAAATCTGCAACATCTCTGCAGTCCAGTGATACCTGAA
The DNA here is from genome assembly GCF_902686445.1 of Sciurus carolinensis. Taxonomy (NCBI): domain Eukaryota; kingdom Metazoa; phylum Chordata; class Mammalia; order Rodentia; family Sciuridae; genus Sciurus; species Sciurus carolinensis. Next base: position 1,419,493 of record NW_025920119.1, read on the forward strand.
CGACAGGAGAAAACAAGGGAAGAAAATGCCTCAAACAAATCTAGATGTTACATCAATAAAATCCAATGACAGCATGGCAGAAGAAATGTCAGAAATGGAGTTCAGAATGTACATAATTAACATGATAAGGGAAGCAAACGATGAGATGAAAGAGCAAATGCAGGAATTGAATGATCGCAACCATCGACATTTTAAAGAACAAATACAGGAAGCAAAAGATCATTTCAATAATGAGTTGGAGATATTGAAAAAGAAACAAACAGAAATCCTTGAAATGAAGGAAACAATAAACCAAATAAAAAACTCCATAGAAAGCACAACCAATAGAATAGAACACCTGGAAGACAGAAACTCAGATATTGAAGAAAAAATATTTAACCTTGAAAACAAAGTTGAACAAACAGAGAAGATGGTAAGAAATCATGAACAGAATCTCCAAGAACTATGGGATATCATGAAAAGGCCAATTTAAGAATTATTGGGATTGAGGAAGGCTTAGAGAAACAAACCAAAGGAATGAACAATCTATTCAATGAAATAATATCAGAAAATTTCCCAAATCTGAAGAATGAAATGGAAAATCAAGTTCAAGAGGCTTATAGGACTCCAAATACAAAAAATTACAACAGACCCACACCAAGGCACATTATAATGAAAATACCTAACATACAAAATAAAGACAGTATTTTAAAGACTGTGAGAGAAAAGAACCAAATTACATTCAGGAGGAAACCAATAGAGCTATCAGCAGATTTTTCAATCCAGACCCTAAAAGCTAGAAGGGCCTGGAACAACATTTTTCAAGCTCTGAAAGAAAATGGATGCCAACCAAGAATCTTATACCCAGCAAAACTTACCTTCAAATTTGACGATGAAATAAAATCATTCCATGATAAACAAAAGCTAAAAGAATTTACAAAAAGAAAGCCAGCATTACAGAACATTCTCAGCAAAATATTCCATGAGGAAGAGATGAAAAACAAAGAGCAAATCAGCAAAGGGAGAGGTATCCTAAAGGAACTCTCAAATAAACAGGAACCAAGTCATGTCAAAAATAAACAAATAAATAAAATGAGTCAAATGACCAGGAATACAAATCATATCTCAATAATAACCCTGAATATTAATGGCCTAAATTCATCAATCAAAAGACATAGACTGGCAGATTGGCTCAAAAAGAAAGATCCAACAATATGTTGCCTACAAGAGACTCATCTCATAGAAAGAGATACCCATAGACTAAAGGTGAAAGGATGGGAAAAAACATACCATGCACATGGACTCAGCAAAAAAACTGGGGTATCCATTGTCATTTCAGATAATGTGAACTTCAAGTCAAAGTTAGTCAGAAGGGATAAAGAAGGACATTTCACACTGCTTAAGGGAAACATAAATCAGCAAGACATAACAATCATAAATATCTCTGCCCCAAACAGTAGCTCATTCATATACATCAAACAAATCCTTCTCAATCTCACAAACCAAATAGACCATAACACAATAATACTAGGTGATTTTAACACGCCTCTCTCACCACTGGACAGATCTTCCAAACAATAACTGAACAAAGAAAGCATAGAACTCAATAACACAATCAATAATTTAGACTTAATGGACATTTATAGAATATACCATCCAACCAAGAATGAATACACTTTCTTCCCAGCAGCACATGCATCCTTCTCTAAAATAGACCATATATTATGCCACAAAGCTAATGTTAGCAAATACAAGAAGATAAAGACACTACCTTGGATTCTATCAGATCATAATGGATTGAAATTAGAAATAAATGAAAGAGTAAAAATCAAAAATTACTCCAACACCTGGATATTAAACAATATGCTATTATATGATGAATGGATAACAGAAGATATTAGGAAGGAAATTAAAAAATTCTTAGAGGTAAATGAGAAAAAAGAAACATCATATCAAAATCTCTGGGACACTATGAAAGCAGTACTTAGAGGAAAATTAATTTTATGGAGCGCATTTAATAAAAGTTGTAAAACTCAACAAATAAATAAACTAACACTACAGCTCAAAGCCGCAGAAAAAGAACAGACCAACACCAAAAGTAGTAGAAGACAGGAAATAGCTAAACTGAGAGCTGAAATCAATGAAATTGAAACAAAAGAAACAATACAAAAAAATTGACAAAATAAATAGTTGGTTCTTTGAAAAAATAAACAAAATTGATAAACCCTTGGCCACACTAACAAAGAGAAGACGAGAGAAAACCCAAATCCCCAAAATTCAGAATGAATAAGGAAATATCACAACAGACAAGATTGAAATACAAAACATAATTAGAAGCTATTTTGAAAATCTATAATCCAACAAAATAGAAAATTTCAAAGATATCAACAAGTTTGTAGAGACATATGAATTGCCTAATATCAAGAATCACATGATTATTTCAATAGATGCAGAAAAAGCATTTGATAAAATATAGCACCCCTTCATGCTCAAAACACTAGAAAAAATAGGGATAGTGGGAACATTCCTTAACATTGTAAAGGCCATCTACGCTAAGCCCATGGTTCATATCATTCTAAATGGTGAAAAACTGAAAGCATTCCTCCTAAAAACTGGAACAAGGCAGGGATGTCCTCTTTCACCACTTCTTTTCAATATCAACCTTGAAACTCTAGCCAGAGCAATTAGACCAAAGAAATTAAAGGGATACGAATAGGAAAAGAAGAATTCAAAATATCCCTATTTGCTGATGATATGATTATATACTTAGAGGAACCAGGAAATTCCACCAGAAAACTTTTAGATCTCATAGGTGAATTCAGTAAAGTAGTGGGATATAAGATCAATGCATATAATTCTAAGGCATTTTTATACATAAGTGATGAATCTTCAGAAAGAGAAATTAGGAAAATTACCCCATTCACAATAGCACTGAATAAAATAAAATATTGGGGAATCAATCTCACAAAACAGGTGAAAGACCTCTACAATGAGAACGTACAGAACACTAAAGAAAGAAATTCAAGAAAACCTTAGAAGATGGAAAGATCTCCCATGTTCTTGGATAGGAAGAATTACTATTGTCAAAATGGCCATACTACCAAAAGTGCTATACAGATTCAATGCAATTCCAATTAAAATCCCAATGATGTACCTTACAGAAATAGAGCAAGCAATTATGAAATTCATCTGGAAGAATAAAAAAACCCAGAATAGCTAAAGCAATCCTTGGCAGAAAGAGTGAAGCAGGGGGTATCGCAATACCAGATCTTCAACTCTACTACAAAGCAATAGTAACAAAAACGGCATGGTATTGGTACCAAAATAGAAAGGTGCATCAATGGTACAGAATAGAGGACATGGACACAAACCCAAATAAATGCAATTTTCTCATACTAGACAAAGGGGCCAAAAATATGCAATGGAGAAAAGATAGCCTCTTCAACAAATGGTGCTGGGAGAATTGGAAATTCATATGCAACAGAATGAAACTAAACCCATATCTCTCACCATGCACAAAACTAAACTCAAAATGGATTAAGGACCTCTGAATCAGACCAGAGACCTTGCATCTTATAGAAGAAAAAGTAGGTCCAGAGCTTCAACATGTCGGCTTAGGACCAGAGTTTCTCAACAGGACTCCCATAGCACAAGAAATAAAAGCAAGAATCAATAACTGGGATAGATTCAAACTAAAAAGCTTTCTCTCAGCAAGGAAACTATCAGAAATGCAAAGAAAGAGCCTACAGAGTGGGAGAAAATCTTTGCCAATCATACTTCAGATAGAGCACTAATCTCCAGAATCCATAAAGAACTCAAAAAACTCTACACCAAGAGTGCAAATAATCCAATCGACAAATGGGCTAAGGAAATGAATAGACACTTCACAGAAGAAGATCTACAAGCAGTCAACAAACATATGGAAAAATGTTCAACATCTCTAGTTATAAGAGAAATGCAAATCAAAACCACCCTAAGATTCCATCTCAGCCCAATTAGAATGACGATTATCAAGATTACAAGCAACAACAGGTGTTGGCGAGGATGTGGGGAGAAAGGTACCCTCATACATTGCTGGTGGTCCTGCAAATTAGTGCAGCCACTCTGGAAAGCAGTGTGGAGACTCCTTAGAATACTTGGAATGGAACCACCATTTGACCCAGCTATCCCACTCCTTGGCCTATACCCAAAGGACTTATAATCAGCATATTACAGAGACACAGCCAAATCAATGTTCACAGCTGCTCAGTTCACAATAGGCAGATTGTGGAACCAACCTGGATGTCCTTCGATTGATGAATGGATAAAGAAACTGTGGTATATATATACAATGGAATATTACTCAGCCATAAAGAATGATAAAATTATGGCATTTGCAGGCAAATGGATGAAATTGGAGAATATCATGCTAAGTGAGATAAACCAATCTCAAAAAACCAAAGGACGAATGATATGGCTAATAAGTGGATGATGACACATAATGGAGGGAGGGAGGGGTTAGTGTTAGGGTTAGAGTTAGGGTTTTGGAGGGAGTCAAGAATGGAGGAAGGAAGGACTGTATAGAGGGAAAAGAGGGGTGGGAAGGGTGGGGGAAGGAAAAATAACAGAATGAATCAAACAACATTACCCTATGTAAATTTATGATTACACTTCTGGTATGCCTTTATGCCATATATAAACAGAGAAACAACATGTATCCCATTTGTTTACAATAAAAAAAAGAAAAGAAAAAAAGAAAGAAAATACAACAATGTATAGGGATTCTAACCTCAGGGATAATCTGAGGTTTGAAAATAAAATTTGAAAAGCATTCCTATTAAGGAAAATATGAAGACATCACCAAAGAAGGTAAAAGTAAGAAATACTATTTTTAATCCATCATAATCCTAACAAAATATGTACATTTGTATTAAAAAAATTAAACCTTGATGAAAGACATAAAAGAATAAGTAAACAGAAGTCTATTCCAAGTTCATGATTAGAAAGATTCAATATTGTCAAGGTATCACTTTTTCACAAATAGATTCATAATCTATATATACAAATCACAATCAAAATTCCTGAAAATTATTTATGTATGCTATTGGTAAAATATATATGAAAGGTAGATGATATATGAGTCAATATAATGCATTATTTGTGAAAAATACACAAAGAAGTCAATGAAACATTTAGTCAACTGATTTAGAACTGTGTAAATGTTATCAACTGACTTTTTTCACAAAGGAACAAATGTAAAATGATGCAAAAAGGTATTCTCTTCAGGAGACCCACATAGTAAAGAAAGAGAATTGAGAGGAGAGAGAAAGGAAGAACAAGGAAGTACTGGGGAATAAAACTGTGCATATCCATGTTTGAACATACCACTGTGAATTCCACTGATATATACATGAATATTATATCTGACATACATTTATGAATGATCATACAAAAAAGATAATGCAAGTCTTAGACTAGGAAATGATATTAAAAAATGCTTATCCAGAATTAGTTGTTTATACAAAATACAAACAATAACTAAATTTGAAACAAGAAACTGAACAGCCTACATACAAAATGAGTACAATGTAAGATACCTCACCACAGAATACACAGGTGTCAAAAAGAATATGAACAATGCTCAGTATCATATGACATCAGGGGATTGCAAATAAAGGAACAGTAAAATATTACTACCAGCTAATTAAATATTGTGGCTTCAGTCTTAAATATGTCTACACTAAATGCAGGGAAATTCATGCACCAACTGGAACTCTCATTGCTGACTGAATGAAAAATGGGACAACCCCTTTGGAAGATGATTCAGAGGTTTTTTAATAAACAAGACATACTCATATCATATATTCCAGTAATGACATTTTATGATATTTTTCCATGTGAATTAAAATTTTATGTTCTCATGAAAAGATTCACATGGGTCTTTATAATAGCTTTGCTCCTAATTACCAAATATAAAAGCAAAGAGGATATTCTGTGGATAAATGCACAAATAAAAGGTGGATCACTCATAAGTGAAACATTATTCATTGCTAAAGATAAATTCACCATCAATCCATATAAAGACCTCAAGAAAACTCAAAAGTCTATTATTTAAGTGAAAGTAATCAATCAGGAAAAAATAGCTGCATTGTTTGGTTCTAAATGTATGATATTCTGAAAAAGGCAAATTTTTGGAAATCGATGAATTATCTATTCTTGTCTGCAGGATCTTAACAAGATCCCGAAGATCTCTAGCTCTGGCCCACCCCATGCAAACATGCCAGGCCCTGCAAATGCATTCCCCATGTGGCTCTCATCTACCAATGGGTTGGGATGCCTGGGCTGCCAACTTGGATTATCCCTATCAGTGAAGCTGCCATATTTAGTTTGGGCAGCTTCCATCTGGGACACCTGCCAGAGACTAGAAGCTCATTATCAAGGTACATAAAGGTTAGACGCAGCTGCTGCCACCAACTTGGGATGTGATTGCTTACAACCAGGGATAACAGCCAGGACCTGAAAGATCATCACCAATGACCCTGCAGGCTTGCTTGCCTCTGAGGTATCCCTACTAGGTGTCCTAATAGCCACCATCTTTCCGCAGAGGCAGGAGAGAGGTTTGCAAAGGGTTAGTAGGTGGGAAAAGGGTGTGAGGGCATCTTGATCCTGGCTTGTACAGTCGACCAGCTGGGTACCCACCAGTATTCCAGAGACAACTTGGGAGTGCTTTTTGGGACCCAACATCAGTCTGGGTTCATGAATCCACTGAATACCTGGTCCCACTGGTTTGGTAACCAACAGAGCCCACTGGCTCCCCAATCCCATCTTCCAACCATCCCATAGCCACCAACCAGCCCAGTGCCTGCAGCTATGTGACTGGCAACAGCATTCAATGCCTGGTCCTGATCTGCACAATATGGAACATCTTTGAAGATAGGCACACAGGTCTGGGACTCAGTCCTCAGGACCTCTGATTAGAGGTTCCAGATTGGAAGTTGAAAGGGCTGGGGCAAGAGAAATATAATTCAGAGACTAAACTAAAGACCAGGAATTGTGGGGTCCACAACTGAGGGAAGGGGCTAAGACCAGACTCCTGTGTCACACAAGTGGACCCCAAAGGAGAGTCCTGGGTGCATTCTTCCAGAGGGACTGTCAATGGCTACACCCTGCCTCCAGGAGTTTTGCTTCCAAGTGTAATGCTCCCACCTTTTTAACGGTCATCATCCTGAGGTACAGTTAAAACAGCAAACTCTGGACAACTCTACCTATCAGAAGAAAATGGAGGCAGAGCAGATATTGAACTCCAACAGCAACAGTTGTTTAATTTTCCTTCAAGACTCATTTTTCCCATCTTTTTCTTTTGTCTTTTCTAATTTTCCACTCTCACATCCCCATCATCTTTGAAATCAAGTACCTTTCATGCATCAGGTTACTGAAGACTTTAAATTTTTTTTTTACTTGTTCTATTTTTCTCTTATTTATCTGTTTCCTTGGAGTCTCTTTTGCTCTTTTCTCCTGCTAAAAACCAACCTCTTTTGATTCCACTCTCACTTTTCCTGTGATCTAGTACTTCTATAGTCTCACTTCTTACCTCATTAATGTTACATCCTACACCCCTTCCCCCATCCTTTTTGTCCACCATTAGAAATGGCAGACCTTATTGTAAACCAATTGTTTATGCTATAGATAATAATCAAACACATCATCTCTGTTAATTGGGATAACGCTACTAACATCTTAATAGGGGCTATTTGGTTTAAGGCTGCATATTTATTGTATTAGGTATTGTTTAATATTGATCTCCCCATTAAAGGTGAGGTATTGGAAATCTGCAGGACCCTATAAATTTATAGGGATGAAACTGTAATATCTTGGATCTGAACTACTAGAGGGGAAGTTTCATGACCAACATGAAAAAACAAGGGAAGTAAGTGCCCCAAACAAACCAAGCTACTATATTAATAGAATGCATTGACAGCATGGAAGAAGAAATGTTAGAAAAGGAGTTCAGAATGTACATAATTAAAATAACTCACAAAGTAAAAATATGATATAAGAGAGGAAATTCAGGCAACAAAAGATCAATAAAGAGTTAAAAGAGCAAATACAGGAAACAGAAGATTATTTCAATAAAGAATAGAGATTCTAAAAAAAATCAACCAGAAATCCTTGAAAGGAAGAAAACAATGAACGAGATAAAAAACTCAATAGAGAACATCACCAATAGACTAGATCACTTGGAAGGCAGAACTTCAGATAGTGAAGACAAAATATTTAATCATGAAAATAAAGTTGACCACATAGAAATGACTGAAAAAAAACAAGAACAGAACCTCCAGGAATTATGGGATAATACAAAAAGACCAATTTTAAGAATTACTGGGATTCAGGAAGTCACAGAGATAAAACCAAAGGAATAAGCAGTCTATTCAATGAAATAATATCAGAAAATTTCCCAAACCTAATAAATGAAATGTAAAATCAAATACAAAAGGCTTACAGAACACCAACTGTACAAAATTACAACAGATTCACACCAAGGCACATTATAATGAAAATGTCCAACATACAAAATAAAGATAGAACATTAAAGGCTGTGAGAGAAAAGCATCCGATTACATATAGGGGGAAACCAATACAGATATAAGCAGATTTCTCAGCCAAGACTCTAAAAGCTAGGAGGGCCTGAAACAATACATTCCAAGTTCTGAAAGAAAATGGATGCCAACCAATAATCTTATATCCATCAAAGGTAAGATTCAGACTTGATAACATAAAAATCTTCCAAGATAAACAAAAGTTAAAAGAATTTACAAATAGAAAACCTGCACTACTGAATATTCTCAGCAAAATATTCCATGAGGAGGAAAACAACAACAACGACAATGAAAGTCAGAAAAGGGAGAAACTACACTAAGGTAAAGCCAATAAAGGAGAAACCAAGTCAAGTTATAAACCAAAAGTAAGCCAAAATGATTGGAAATACAAATCACATCTCAAAAATAATCCTGAATGTCAATGACCTATAATCATTAAAACACATAGACTGGCAGATTGAATTTTAAAAATAGACTCAACAAAATTCTGCCTTCAAGAGACTCATCTCATACAAAAAGAAATCCACACACTGACAGAGAATGGGAAAAAATATATCACTGCACAGGACTCAGGAATAAAGCAGGGGTTTCCTTCCTCATATCAGATAAAGTAGACTGCAAGTCAAAGTTGGTCAGAAGGGAGAAGAATATATAATTTCTTAAGTAAATCAAGACATAAAAATTGTAAATATTTATGCCCCAAATAATGGATAATCTACATACATCAAACAAACCCTCAATTTCAGGAATAAAATAAACCACAACAGAATCATGCTGAGTGACTTTAACACACCTCTCTCACAACTAGATAGAACTTCCAAATAAAACTGAACAAAGATACACACCATAGAACTCAATAATACAATCAATAATTTAGACTTAACAGGCATATATAGAATATTCCATCAATGATTAAATACACTTTTTTTCTCACAAGCCCATGGATTCTTCCCTAAAATAGAACATTTTAGGGACATTATGCTATGCTCCAATGCAACTCAGCAAATATAAAAAAAATAGAGACACTATCTTGCATTCTTTCAGATTACAGTGAATGTAATTAGAAGTCAATGATAAAAAAAGAAACTACTCCAACACCAGAAGTATAAACAATATGCAACTGAATGATGCATGGATAAAAGAAGACATCAGAGAGGAGATAATAATATTCTTAGAGGTAAATGAGGACAATGATACAACATATCAAAATCTCTGGGACACTATGAAAGCAGGACTATGAGGAAAATTCATTACATTTAGCTCACTGAATAAAAGAATAAAAAGACAATAAATCAATGATCTAACATTACATCTCAAAGCCCTAGAAAAAGAAGAACAGATCAACTTCAAAAGTAGTAGAAGACAGGAAATAATTAAAATTAGAGCTGAAATTAATGAAATTTAAACAAAATTAACAATTGAAAATATTGACAAAACAAAAAGTTGGTTCTTTGAAAAAAATAAACAAATTTGACAAATCTTAGGTACATTAATGAAGACAAGGAGAGAGAAAACTCAATTTACTAAAATTCAGGATAAAAAAGAAAATATCATGACAGAAACTACTGAGATACAAAACATAGTTCGAAGCTATTTTGAAAATCTATTCTCCAACAAACTAGAAAACCTTGAAGACATCAACAGGTTTCTAGAGACATATGATCCATCCAAACTGAATCAGGAGGTAATCCCAATTTAAATAGATCAATTTCAAGCAATGAAATACAAGAGGTCATCAAAAGTCTATCAACAAAGAAAAGTACAGGACTAGATGGATTCTCAACTGAGTTCTATAAGACCTACAACGAAGAGCTCATTCCAATATTCCTCAAAGTATTCCAGGAAATAGAAGAGAAAGGAACCCTTTCAAACTCATTCTATGAAGCTAATATCACCCTGATAACAAAACCAGTCAGAGACACTTCGAGGAAAGAAAATTTCAGAACAATATCTCTAATGAACATAGATGCACACATTCTCAACAAAGTTTTAGCAAATTGCATACAAAAACATATCAAAAAGATAGCGCACCACCATCGAGTGGATTTTATCCCAGGGATGCAAGATTTGTTTAACATCTGGAAATCAATAAATGTAATTCACCATATCAACAGACTTAAAGTTAAGAATCACATAATTATTTCAACAGATGAAGAAAAAGCATTTGATAAAATACAGCACCCCTTCATGCTCAAAACACTAGAAAAAAATAGGGATAGTGGGAACATTCCTTAACTTTGAAAAGGCCATCTCTGCTAAGCCCATGGCCAATATCATTCTAAATCATGAAAAACTGAAAGCATCCCCCCTGGAACAAGGCAGGGATGCCCTCTTTCACCAATTCTATTCAACATTGTCCTTGAAACTCTAGTCAGAGCAATTAGACAGACTAAAGAATTAAAGGGATTCAAATAGGAAAAGAACTCAGACTATTCCTATTTGCTGATGACATGATTTTGTATTTAGAGGAGCTGAAAATTCCACAAGAAAATGTCTAGAACTCATAAATGAATTTAGTAAAGTAGCAGGATACAAAATCAATGCACATAAATCTAATGCATCTTTATTCATAAATGGTGAATCATCTGAAAGAGAATTTAGTAAAACTACCCATTCACAGTAGCCTCAAAAAATAAAATATTTGGGAATCAATCTAAAAAAAGAGGTGAAAGACCTCTACCATGAGAACTACATAACACTAAAGAAAGAAATTAAAGAAAACCTTAGAAGATGGAAAGATCTCCCATGTTCTTGGATAGGAAGAATCAATAATGTCAAAATGGCCATACTACCAAAACTGCTTACAAATTCAATGCAATTTTAATTAAAATCCCAATGATGTAGCTCAAAAATAGAGTAAGCAATCATGAAATTCATTTGGTAAAATATGAGACCTAGAATAGCTAAAGTAATCCTTAGCAGGAAGCGTGAAGCAGGAATATCACAATACCAGAACTTCAGCTATACTGCAGAGCAATAGTAACAAAAATGGCCTGGTTTTGGTACCAAAATAGACAGGTAGATCAATGGTACAGAATACAAAACACAGACACAAACCCAAATAAATACAATTTTCTCATACTTGACAAAGGTGGCAAAAATATACAATGGAGAAAAGATAGCCTGTTCAACAAATGGTGCTGGGAAAACTGGAAATTATATGCAGCAGAATGAAACTAAACCCCTATCTCTCAGCCTGCACAAAACTCAACTCAAAAGGGATCAAGGACCTTGGAATCAGACCAGAGACCCTGCACCTTATAGAAGAAAAAGTAGGTTCAAATCTTCATCATGTCGAGTTAGGATCAGACTTAATTAACAAGACTCCCAAAGCAAAAGAAATAAAAGTAGGAATCAATAACTGGGATAGATTGAACTAAAAAGCTTTTTCTCAGCAAAGGAAACTATCAGCAATGTGAAGAGAGAACCTACAGAGTGGAAGAAAATCTTTGCCATACATGCTTCAGATAGAGCACTAATCTCCAGAATCCATAAAGAACTCAAAAAATTTATACCAAGAATACAAATAACCCAATCAGCAAATGGGCTAAGGAATTGAGCAGACACTTCACAGAAGATCTACAAGCAATCAACAGATATATGAAAAAATGTTCAATATCTCTATAAATAAGAGAAATGCAAATCAAAACTACCCTAAGATTCTATCTCACCCCAATTAGAATGGCGATTATCAAAATACAGGCAACAATAGGTGTTGGTGAGGATGTGGGGAAAAGGTACACTCATACATTACAGGTGGAGTTGAAAATTAGTGCAGTCACTCTTGAAAGCAGCATGGAGATTCCTTAGAAAACATGGAATGGAACCACCATTTGACCCAGCTATTCCACTCCTTGGCCTATATCCAAAGACTTAAAGTCAGCATAATGCAGTGATGCAGTCACATCAATGTTTGTAGCTGCTCAATTCACAATAGCCAGACTATGGAACCAACCTAAATGCCCTTCAGTTGATGAATGGATAAAGAAACTGTGGTATATATACACAATGGAATATTACTCAGCCATAAAGAAGAATAAAATTATGGCATTTGCAGGCAAATGGATTATTGCACATGCCATAATTATATTCTTCTTCATGGCTGAGTAATATTCCATTGCTCCAGGTGTGCATCTGGGAACTGAGAATGTAGCCTGGTGGACACCCTGGTTCAGAGGCCACACAACTGAACATGGACATCAGAAGTCACATGAGAGCTAAGTAGCACATTTTCCTGTGAGGAATCATGCCTGGCAGTGCTCAATGTGGATGAAGAGGTAGTTATCAAGTGCCAAGGGACCTTAGAGCAGCCACAAAGTGCATAATGCCACATGCCAGCTAGAGTAAGGAAATCTCCAGTAGGATGCTGACCCCTTCTTTATGGTACATAGCAGTTTTACTGACATGTTTTACCCATGTCAAAGAAATTACCCATTTACAGTGTAAAATTCAATGTTTTTTAGTATATTCCCAGAGTGCAGCAATAATGGACAAGATTTTACATCTTTATTACCACAGTTCTTCATTATTCCCAGTCAAACTCCATCCTACATCACCAGTTTATGCAAACACGATCCACTTCTCATCTCCACAGATTTGAACACTCCAGATCACTCTTATAAACAAGGTTATTAGTATTACAGGGCTGGTACATTTTACTTAGCTTCTTCTCAAAGACTGTCAGTGTTGCCGGTGTCAAAACTTCAGTTATCATATTATTCTACCAAATGGATAAAATGTTTTGTTATTGTTCCATCAATTGATGTACCTTTTCTCTGGACTCATTATCTATTGTTATGAAAATGTGTACAGACTTTTGTGTAAAAATGTGTTTTCATTTACTTTTGGTATATAACTAGGAGTAGAATTAGGAAGTCCTATGATAACTCTATGTCTAACTCTTTGAAAAATTACTAGATTACTTTTCAAATAATACTATCTTTCACATGGTCTAATATAAAAATAGTACTTTATATACCAACCTGTAGTGTATGGAGATGTAACTGTTCCACATTCTCACAAACACTTGGTATTACTCCTATTTTAAATAAAGTGATTCTGATGTGTGTTGGTATCCATTTGTAGTGTTCATTTTCTATGTTCCTGATAATTAATGATGTGGTGAATGCCATGTATGTACCTATCAGTCAGTTGTATATACATATTTACAGGAAAATGTATACTAGGTAATTTGTTTATTTTTAAATCTGGTTATGTATCCTTTCCTTATTAAGGTTTAAATATTCTTTATAGTCCTAGATATTAATTATAATAACATGTGTTACAATTATTTTTCCTATACAGTAGACACTATTTAATATTTTTATGATGTTCTAAACAGAAAAAATTTATTTTTTATTGTTTTAAATTTTGATGAATTTGTTTTAACCCCTACATCATTTTTATTTTTCTTTTATTTATCTATTTATTTATTTAATTTTGCTTAAGCTTGTATCAAAAAAACTTATTTCTAAATTCAAAGAAATAAGTATTTCTTTATATTTTCTTCTTAGGTCTTTAGAGTTTAAGCTTTCTGTCTCAGATAGTTGATCCACTTTGAGCTATTTTTATGTATGGTATATGATACAGATGCAAATTTACTTTTTTCCATGTGAATAACCAGTAGTCTCAGTGCAAGAACACAATTTACTTGTGTCAACATATTCATTAAAAATCACATATATCACTGGTCATGGTGTTGCACACCTGTATTCCCATCAGCTCAGGAGGCTGAGGCAGAAAGATTGCAAGTTCAAGGCCAGCTTCAGCAACTTAGCAAGACCCTATCTCTAAAAATGTAAACAGAGTCTGGAGATGTGACTCAGTTGTTAAGCATCCCTAGGTTCAATCCCCAGTACAAGAAATAAAACAATCGCACACACATCCCCATGTATATATATTTTTATATATGTATGTTTATCATTATATCTAATTGATCTTCATAATTAATTTTACACCAGAACAAAAGAATCATAAGTACTGTGTATTTGTTGTAAGTTTTTTGAAATTGATGTGTGAGCACTATGAATTTGTTAACCTTTTGTTCAGAATTGATTTTTCTACTTGAATCTTGCACAAATTTTATGCTAAACTTGTCAATTTCTGCAAAATAATCAGACGGAAATGTGATGTTTGTATATTTTAACATGAGACATATTTTCCACTTGATGATGTCATATATTCTATAAACATGGTATATCTTTCCATTTCTTTGGTTATTCTTTAATTCCTCTAAAAGGATTCCTTTTTTCAGAGTATAAATTTGCATGTCTTAAGTTAACATTTTCCTGAACATTTTATTATTTTTAAAATAATATTAGTAGATTTTTTTCTATGTTGGGGATTGAATCCAGGGCCTTACCCATGCTACAAACTACCACTGAGCTATACTACCAGTACTGAAGTTATTTTTGTAATTTCTTAGTTCATTCATTGCTAGAACATAGACATATACTTGAGTTTTGTATATTGATTTTCTATTCTTAAAATTTACCAAACTCATTAATTAGTAGTAATATATCTGAGTGTTCTCTTCTTATTTGATTCTATTGATGCAGCTTATTTAATAATAATACTGTACGGTCAGTGCTATTGAGCCAATTATAACATGCCTGAACCCAGACACGTATGGATAATTCCAACATTTTAGAAAAATGAGAATAATTTCTTCCTTTTTTATTGTTTATTCTACTTAGTTATACATGAAAACAGAATGCATTTTGATTCATTGTACACAAATAGAGTGCTACTTCTCATTTTTCTGGTTGTTCACAGTGTAGAGTCAGACCATTCATGTAATCATACGTGTACATACGGTAATGATGTCTGTCTCATTTCACAATCTTTCCTTCCCCATGCATGCCCCCACTCCTCCTCTCATTTCCCTCCACACAATCCAACATTCCTCTATTCTTTCCTTACCCCTTTTCCCCCATTATATATCAGCATTCACTATCAGAGAAAACATTTTGTCCTTGTTTTGTTGGGATTGGCTTATTTCACTTAGCAAGTTATTCTCCAACTCCATCCATTTACCTGCAAATGCCATCATTTTATTCTGTGTGTGTGTGTGTGTGCTTGTGTGTGTGTGTGTGTGTGTGTGTGTGTGTGTGTATCACAGTTTCTCTATCCATTCACCTATTGAAGGGCATGTAGGTTAGTTCCACAGCCTAGCTATTGTGAATTGAGCTGCTATAAATGTCTATGTGGCTGTGTAAATGAAATATGTTGATTTTAAGTCCTTCAGGTGTAGGTCAAGGAGTGGGATAACCGGGTCAAAGGTGGATCCATTCCAAGTTTTCTGAGGAACTTCCATACTGCTTTCCAGAGTGGCTGCCCCAATCTGCAGTCCCACCATCAATGTATGAGTGTACATTTTCCCCAACATCCTTACGAATCCTATTAACACACACTAGAAACTATAAGCATTAAGGCGAAAAGTTTTAAAAGGTTAAGAGAAATATGCAAAGAAAAAATTCACAAGAGAAATTACAGGATATTTAGGGAGGAAAATGAAATACAACATGATAACAACTGACTCCCTGTCATTTTGATTGATACTGTGTTGACTATGTAGATCTAGTTGGAAAATACTGACATCTTAACAACATTAAATCTTCTATTTATGAATTTATTTCATGAATTATCCATTTACTTAGCTCTCCTTAGATTTTTCCATTGAAAATTTAAATAGGTGTTATAATTCTTTTGTTAAATTCATACCTACAAATTTTTGGAGCTATTGTAAATGAAATTATGTTTCTAATTTAATATTTTAATTTTCATTACTGACATATCAGAAGACAACTGACATTTGTATATTAATCTTGAATTCTGAAACTTGCTGTGATTTCTCATTATAATTCATTTTTCCAAGAGGTTTTTTTCCTGTTGTTGTTTTATGATCATTTGAGAATTTATGCATTGGAAATTGTTCACTGTAAAAGATTTAGATTTTTTCTTCTATTTTTTATTTGTTCTAATTTGTCATACATGATAGTAGAATGCATTTTGCCACATTAAACAAAAACGGAGTATAACTTCAAAAATTTATTTTATGTCTTTCCTTACATACATTTGTTTACTTAACTTATTGCATTTTCTAGAACTTTTGGTATAATATATGGAAATGGTGAAAGTGGACATTTTTTCTTTTCCCTTAGTCTTAGACAGAAAATATCATTACTAACTTAATTATGTTTTTTGCATAGAATAGTGATTGAATTTTACTTCTAGAGTTTTGAGAGATTTTTTAAATCATGAATGTTTTTTTATTTTGTCAAATGTTTTTCTGCTTTTGTTATATGATCTTATGATTTTAGCCTGTTTATATTCAGACTCATTAATTTATATTGAATATCAAACTGGTCTTGAATGCCTTTAATAAATCATCCTATTGGGTTGTGTACTGTTAAATGAGTCAGATTTCCCTTACTGTAAAAAAATACTTGAGATAATCAAATTTAAAGAGTAAATATTTTGCCCACAGATTCTGAGGTCTCAGTCCATTCTCTGCTGCTTTCATTGCATTAGTGCCTTAAATGGAGCAGCACATCATGGCAAGACCATGTGATGTAGCCCATTAACTGCATGTCCCATAGTATAGACAGACAGAAAGAGACCAAGGTCCTGCCATTCTCTGAAAAGGAACATCTCCAATGACATCAGTCCTTCCACCTAGGTTCCACATCTTAAATTTTCTACCATCTTCTAATAGTACATAGCTATGGAAAATTCTTTTATAAATGGATGTTTCTGGAGTCATTCCATAGCATGTACAATTATTTTTACATATTTACATATTGGATTTACTAAAATGTTAAATTCACCAAATTCTGCCAAGGTCAGATATACAAAACAGTGATTGTTTTGTTATTACAATGAAGCTCAAGAAGGTACAAATGCCCAGTGGATCCCATGAAAAAAACAATCAGTACCTAAGTGGTAGTGAAGTTTTATCTGCCTCTCCCACTGACTTTCAGTGCTTAATTTAAGCAGTCTGAGTTCTAGTCACTACAGAATAAAGGGTGAAAAGAAGAAGAGGAGGAAAATGTAACCCCTGAGATATGGCATGCACTTGTTCCAGTTCTTTCCGTTAGTGAAGCCTTCATGTAATTTGCAATGTGAACTTTTCTGTTTATTTCATTATCAAAGTATGTAGATTTTTTTATCAAATCTTAGAATAAAAGTGGAATAGTAGATAAGATAGTATATCACTATCTATGAAAGAGAGTAAACATAAGGAATTTTTTTTTCCTTTTTCATTTTTGTCTTGTAGTTTAGAGGTCAATTCAGAAGACTCTTATTACTCCAAAATTTCAGGGGAACCAGATACTGAAGCATAATGTAGACTGGAGATTTCATTTAGTCCCAATAGTAGCTTGAGACCATATTCTTAGTTGCAAGAGAAATCCATGGTCCATGGAAGCTTTGAATTCGATCTGGGGATATTTTCATGCTATCTTCTTCAAAGCAAGCCAGCTTTAGAAAATAAATAAATACACTGCTAGCAAACTCCCAGAGTTCTACAACCAGAAGCCCTATTAAGAGAGGTTTTATCCTTAGGGACTAGACTGCTTTGGGGAGCAGAAAACTTGCAGTAATGGAACTTTGGGCTCCCTGTGGACACACTGGCATCTTGACCAAAAGCCACATAGACACTGTGGTGGGGAAACTGACATGAGCCTGCAGAACTGTTTGGGAAGCATAATACAGGCTGTGTTGGTGAGTGAAGCACACAGTGGTAGGTAATACTGTCCTCTTTGACAAGAAGAGAGACCATTATGGGTGGTATGGTGAGGAGTCGGTTCTCAAAGTGCTGGGACAAGGTCACAGACTGCTTGGTTCCTGTCCCCCAACTCCAGAACAGAGTCTACTTCTTTGTTTGTCCCTGCTTACAACAAGAGACATCCTTTGTGTACTACAGGGCTTGGACATTTGCCACACTCCCCAGGTGCACAGAGTGAAGTCTTTGGTGATAAGCATACACCCATCCTGTGAGGCCCACCTAGTGCTGGAGTTGAGCTAGGCACCCCACCCCCAGCATCACACACTGAAGTCTCTGGAGCTGAAATAGGCCCATATCACAGGGCCACATATGCCATTGTTAAGCTGGTAAGAAGGCCTTCCTGTGGACTAGACACTTCCCAGGACATCATAGATTGAGGTCTGCAGAGCTGGACATGGGCCCATGTTGTGGCTTGTGCAATGCCTAAGGCAGTTCAGAAAGAAAGGCTCACTGTGGCTCAGACATTGACCACCCCACCACATGTGCAGGCTCAGGGCCTCTGGAACCAGTGTCCACGCACTTGGAAAGTCATGCATCCAAGCAAACCTCTCAGCTAGGAGGAATTAACTTTTTTCCTTTGTACTTTTCCTTTATCTATTCCACCATTATTTTCATTTTGCTCTTCTTTATTAATTTTTTGGTTTAATCTTATTTTCATTCTTTATTATGCACTAATAAAATTTCCATTTTTCTCATGTCACATTTTCAGTCTTTATTAATTTCATTTTTGGTAATTTTTAACTTTTTCATTTATTCTATGACATTTTACTGCCCACTTTTCCCATAGTCACTAGTGTTGTAGTTGTGGTTTTAAATCAATTGCTGTTCTGTATCTATAAGGGTTTGGTTTTCTTTGTGGGTATTACTGTCATAGAGCCCAGGTTTGTTCTCCATTAGCAGGCATTTCATTTCCTCCTGAGCAGTTAAGGAGACAAAGAAGGATCTCATGTGAAAACTCAGAACAGGCCTATGGGATGATGATATTAAGAGAAAGGGCATTTGGGGAAGCCACAGTTTCCCTCTTGGGACACCAAGAACCCACATGGCTCCTACTGGTCCTGGAACTCAGACCTAACCACAAGAACACCAGGGATCCACAGAGACCACCCATGGCAGGAGAACACTAACAATTTTGAGGATTGTTTTATGTTCATTTTACCAAAAAGTATATGAAACAGAGTAACACAGTAATGTAAATTTACCTGCATATAAAAAGAGAGTTGAATCTATATTTATGATAAAAAGGGACAAGTTAAGTTCAACTATTCTCAGGGATGAAATGAATCATTGGGGACTAATTTTTTCAGGTGAAGTGGGTCTCACTAAGCTTGTTGCTTTTTTAAACCTCTCTAAATATCCACCCTCCTTTTTCCCTGTCTAGTCTCATTGAGTTTATGAGTTAATTCTTAGGCTTTCACAATTTAGCTAGTACTGGTTGCAATAATAAACTTCCAAGTAATCTGTTGACAAAAATTGACTTATCATAAGCAAAAACTATCAGTAAACAGAAAAAAATGTAGTGAACTAAAAAGGTTTTATAGGATAAACATTTATATGATAACTGTACTTTGAGAATTATCCTAAAGAGATTGAAAAGAAGATTTCAAACTAGGCATGCCAGTCAAATATAATTTACCAGTTGATATATAGAACTAAAAGTGAATTTTCTAGAAAAGTAAGAAGAGGTTAACATGATTTTCCTCCTCTAAATTCGCTTATTTCTGCTTATCTCATTGACACAGATACATCTTGTTAGCATGAATTTCTTAGAAACTCAATGAACACATTTTCTTCTCTCAACCAAGCAGATGACTTGAACCCTAGAGCAAGCTCTATCTAAAAATGACTAAAACCTGCAAAAAAATTATAAAATGAAGGTAAAACATTAGAAAATTCATAGGACATTTTCCCAGTTACTATGTCATGTTGGGTGAGTGTAGGAAATGTTCTTTGCCCTGTTCATTAAAGAGATAAATCTAGTTAGGAAATAATATATTAGAAGAACTTATGAATCATATCACTCTGCAAGGTATAACTTTTTTACATTTTATTTGGCCAATCTGAAACTCTCTACAAATGTCTATCTTAAGACTATTTCCCTCCCTCTGGACTAACTCTTGTAACAGTGGAGGATAACAACATGAATCTCCATAAAATGTCTCCTCTTTTGAACTTTTTGCATTCAATGGGCCTTTTCTTGTGCCTTACCTTTAATGGTATCTAACTGTAAGTTCTGTGTTTTGAGAGTTAAATTTTCTACCTTGTTTCACTTAATGGTATAACTTTTGGGATGGCAAACATGGCCTTAACGATTACTTAGGATGATGGGGACAATCCACAGTATAAGGAATTTCTATGGAATCCTGACCTCCTGTCTCAACCTCTATGAATGACAGTTTTGGGACCTACCATTCTTGGAACTTAGCCACTCCACACAAGTTTACAGCCATGAAGACAAACTGACCTGGAGAAAATTGGAATGGAAAGGTAATAAATTGTCTCAAGAACTCCAAACACCAAATATTTCATCAAGTAGAGAAGGCTGTAGATACAGGAAGGAAAGAGTGTCAAACTGTCATGTGATTATGTATGAAGAGGACTTTTTGGTCACTTAGGAAAGCTGTTTCCTCATCCACTACTTTTATTCTTCAGACCATAGAATTTTCACAATTATCACACTGTAGGTGTAACACACCCAATATAGGTTGCAGGGAAAAGTCATGTCAGGTGAAAATGATGGAAGAAGAGGAAAACTGAGAACTGGATCATAATGTCTGTTAATATTAACATAAGCCAGGGACTCCTTCCCTAAATATTTAACATGAATTTCCCTCTCCCAGAGACTACATTCCTGCCTCTAACTTGAATTAGGATTCAGCTTTTCAGAGCTTTATGTTAAATTTTTCATTTAACTCTTGAAATTAATTCCATTATTGCCAATTATTCTACTCTAGATTTGTGCTGATCAGTTCAGGGATTTATGCTGTTTTAGATTTTCAATATAGTAAATGAAATTTTAGTTATAATTTGTATTATTGTTATAAGTATCATACTTGCACTATGTGTGAATTTTGTATAGTGGAAGAACTGAGATTCTTTGTGCTACTGTATTCATACCTTATTTTGAGATACATTTTAGATCCCATTGCAAAATTTCCAACCACCAGAGGAAACATTATATGGACAAGAAGCAAAAATCACTAAAACCTAATTTTTTACACTTTCAAACATACGCTCGAGCTCCCACTTCAGAGAGGAAATACATCCCTCTGACTGCAGTGGAGCACAACCCCAGTGCTTTGGGAGTGTTTCCCAGTTCCCAGTGGTGGAACTTCTCAGAATGCACTACAGGAAGAGGCAGAGCACAGAGCGAGCTGTGAGGCCCAGGGCTCAGAGCCAGGTTGTACCCTGCTGTCATTCCAGGCCAACAAGTGCCCACAAGGACCAGGCATGAACCTGTTAGAAATGCACTCTACTCCTCCTTCAATCCTGCCTTTTCCCAAAGCATGTTTGCAGCACAGTGAAAACTATTTCAGACTCACGGAAAAGAAAAGGATATGAGATAATGAGTTTCGTCCTCACATGAGAGATGGTTGAAAATTCTTAAGAGAAAACTTCAATGTTCTGATTTTTCCAGGTAAGTCTGAACACTGGGGCTTCAGGAGATGGTAGGGAAATTATTGGAGAAGAGACATATTCCATGAACTATATATATAACCAGGTATGTTTTCAAGAAAGGAGCTGATCTAGGCAAAATCTAAATTTCCTTTGAAGTGCTCACTTTAAGATTGAAAAATTTGATTTGGATGTTATAGTTCATATTTATGGGCTGCAATATGATATTCCAATACTTCTGATACATGCATACAATGTGCAATGATCAAGTCTGAGCCTTTGAATTTGATTAAAATTTATGTACATGGAGCAATAAGCCTATTTTAGAAAAGCAAGTTTCCTGGGAATCACAGAATTTTAATTCCTTATTTTACAACTAGAACTAGAGATGAAGAGAACCAGAAAATCTCTAAGTTAGCAAAAATTAGTTACAGTATTATTTTATAAAGGCCTTCTCTTATACAGTAGCCCCCCACATTTGCCTTTAATTCTTCTCAAGTGCACTTATTTCTTAGGTTTCTAACACATATCGCACATAAATCATTGGAAGAAGTAATAGAAAAGTAGGTCCTTTCAGAAGAGGATTACTTGGGAGTTTTAAAAATCTAAGGCTTTATTTCCAGGAGAGGAAATAACCCAGAGAGCACAGCCAAGGAGTGTCTGGTTGGCAGTCAGTACAGGTACAATGGCTCCCTATGAGGTCTACTGCAGCCTGGTCAGCTTTTGCTGGCTCATGCAGTTCAGTCATTGTGACTGCAAAATTTCAAAGTCCAACCCTCAGAAATGTCAAATTGATGGGGTCCTCAGAGGAGTAAATGTCATACACTGCCTTGATGCAATCTGTTTGGACTGCAAAAGCAATTCCCTAAACTTCACACACAGACTATCCTTGAAATCTAGGAAGTAGGAGGGTTCTGCTGTATTACCTAGAAATGGCCTTAATACCTCTCTAACTCAGAAGATGGAGAAAGTCTGACAAGTCTGACAGAAGCCAAGGGCAATAATAAGCAAAGTATCTTTTTCTATAGAAAACAATTGCTTTATTTTCTAAAGATCTATAGTTAAGTATCTAATTTACTACAAAATGCATTATTTTTACTCAAATTCAATTAAAGTTATTCTGTATTGCCTACATAAAATGTTTTTGACATATGCTCCTTTCTCAAACACTAAATGACCCATTTACATTGAAGGATAAATTTCTACCTTGTGATGCTCAGCACTCCTCTGTTTCTACTTAATACAGCTATATTTATCTGTGCCATTTTTTGTGAATCAGTGGAAATACAG
Source organism: Sciurus carolinensis (assembly GCF_902686445.1). NCBI lineage: Eukaryota > Metazoa > Chordata > Mammalia > Rodentia > Sciuridae > Sciurus > Sciurus carolinensis. Next base: position 1,442,740 of record NW_025920119.1, read on the forward strand.
TCTGAGAGAGTATATGTGTATGGGTGCATATAAGAACAGCCTGTGGGATAATAATGGTGAACATTCTCCCCATAATCCTTGTGCTTCTCTCACTTACCATCTATCACCATTATCATTTCTTCATTATAATGATACACCTACATGATTATAAATTTTCTTTAACTTTTTATCTCTCCCTTTTGCCATAAGTTTTTTTATTCTCTTGTTCAATGTATTTAATAATGAAATAGAAAAATTTTACTCTCTATGAAAATATTACTAAGTATTAAAATCAGGATTATTTCAATATGATACAATGAGTACTCCTTCTCTGAGCTGCTTTACAAGTTGACAGGATTATTCCAATAGTTTTTTGCAGAAATTCAGAAATGATTCAGAATAAGTTTTATAAACTTTATTAGTATATATGTAAAGTCTCAAATTTTTTTCAATTCTCTCCTTTTTCAGCCTTTTTCATTTGTAATACATATTGGGAGTGGCACCCTGGGATGGTCATTGAACCTAGTGTGTGTTAGGAGATCATGTGTTATCACATGACAGAACTGAGCACACATCCCTGGTCAAGAGAATGACTCAGCATGAACCTGACATGTGTCCACTATCCTTTTCCCTGCAGCAGGTCCACAGCATGGTGGCCATGGCCAACCACACGGTGGGGATGGAGTCATACCTCATGGTATTCTCTGAGGCCAAGGAGCTCCAGGTTGCACAGGGCTTCCCGTTCTTGCTGATTTACCTTGTGGCACTGGTTTGGAACCTTCTCATCATCACCCTGGTCACCATGGACCAGTGTGTCCATATCCCCATGTACTTCTTTCTGAGAAACTTGTCCCTCCTTGATGTTTGCCTTGTCTCAGTCGCTGTCCCAAACTTCATTCTGAACTCCTTGTGCCACAGAAGCACCATCTCTTTCCCGGGATGTGTCTCACAGGTCCTGTTGGTAATTCAGTTTGCTGAAGCTGAGTTTTTCACCCTTACACCCATGTCCTATGACTGCTATGTAGCCATCTGCTGCCCTCTGCGCTATGATGTCATCAAGAACAGGGGGTCTGTGTGCAGATGGTAGCTGCCTTCTGGTTCCTTGGGGGTTTATTTTGGGTCATATACTGTGCAGGAACTTTCTCTCTGCCTTTCTGTGGCTCCAGAAAACTCCCACAATTTTTCTGTGAGGTCCCATCTCTGCTGAAAATTTATTGTTCAAAGTTGCATGTCACCATTGATGTGAGTGTGGTCACTGGAGTCATGTATGCACTTTTCTTCATTGTGTCCAATGGATTTTCATATGTGTACATTTTTAAAACCGTCACAAGAATGCCATCATCACAAGGGAAGTCAAGAGACTTCTCCACCTGCATGCTTCATCTCATGGTGGTGACCACATTTTTTGTGACTGGTGTCACTGCCTATTTGAAGCCAGTGCCTGAATCCCCACATCCTGTGGACTTTCTGGTGTCTGTTCTCTATTCTGTGATGCCTCAATCTTTGAACCCTATAATATACAGCCTGAGGAAAAAAGATGTCAAAGCTTCTCTGTGGAAGATTCTATGGAAACTACCTCTTTATAAGTTTTAAGGGGGAAAACAATAGAACTATTCTCTAGGAAGGATCAATGACATATCTTTATGAATTGCTGTTTTGTGGGTTTTTTATGATGTATGGAATCATTTGGATATAAGGTAAATAATTGAATATCTTGATTTGTATAGTTATGTATTTTATTTAGAAACACTACAATGAGGTTTATAGGTTCATGACCATGAATCATTAATGATTATCTCAGAACCAACATGAACTTTCTGAAGCATGAACTTTCTTAGTGTATCCAGGTAATTTGGACATCCATGGCACTGTAGCAGGCTTCTGAATGACCTATGAAAGTTCTCCTTTGCCAGCTCCTCAGAAACTGTTAACATAATACTCTACTTGACTGGTGGTCACAATTCAATTACATCAACATTCAAAAACTGAAGACTAAGATTTTCCTCAGAGAAGGACATGTATGTGGGAGAATGGTCTTACCTTGCTGTCACTGAAGCTGGAAGTGGTCCTATGCTTCCAGGGAAATGAAGGGAACTTCTAGGGGTGGAAGAAGTGAGGAGACACATTCTTTACTGGAGACTACACAAAAAAATACAGCCCTGATTGCTCCCAAGATTCTAGTGCACAATGGCCTGTGCTTGTAGAATACTGAATATCTTATTCTAAGGCAGGCAACTCATATGGTTTATGACTATGAAAATTTAAAACAACCATAAACCTAAAATCAGAATTTCTGGCATAAGCATATATATAAATGCTAAGTCTCAGTAAAAGTGATGAAGATTGGAAACAAACACAATTCTTGCTCTCAAAATTCCGCAAAATGGCAAAAATTGTCATTTATCTCCATTTTCATGTTATATTCCATATTTTAAGTGTTAACATACAATATAATGTGTTTATATTTATTTTGTTATTTTAACTATATTATTATAAAATTATTTATTTGAAATGTTATAAGAACATTGAATTTACTTGCATTTCTTCAACTTACCAATTCCTTAATTCCTGTTTTTGTTGTTCTTGTCGTTATTCTATTTGTCAAGATTAGTATTTTGGATTGCTGATTATTGTGCTGATGTATTTTATCATTGTTTATATCATTCTTTGTATATTTGAGAATAAAGATTAAAATACATTATTACTATGTGGAAGGTTTAAAAATAAATTAAAATGTTTTATTTAAAAACTAAAATTATAAAAAGAGAGAAAGGCAATTTTACACAATACCTATGTCACCAAGTCTGGCAAAGCCCTGGGAGAGAAATCCTTCATGTGGAAGGAAGGAGATGAGGTTTGCATTAAACCTGGCCACAAACTGCCATGTTCTTGAGTTCTAATTAAGGCAATTAGACAAGAAAGATAAATTTCAATAGAAAACATTCACATTATATAGGAAGGAAACAAACTATCTCTATTTACAGGTTTCCATATCTTGTCCAGGAATCACACATTACCAATGATTTAGCTTTCTGTCAGTTCAGTTACTTATAGTTAATGAAAGTCAGAATACATCAAATGGAAAATTGTAGAAATAAACAATGCACAAAATTTAAATAAATGTTCTAACAGTACTTAATTTTTCTTTTTCTAATACTATTGCATATTAACGTTTTACTGTTCCTAATTTAAAAATTAAAAATTATCCTAGGCATTTATGTATAGGAAAATCATCACATACCAGGATAAGTACTATATGTGATTTCTGGTATCCACTGGGAGAGTAATAACATATCCCTGCCTTACCTGCTAGAACTAGTAAGGCAATTACTGTATGTGAAAACACTATCAAAATTCCAAATATATTTTGAAGAAAATTATATTCTGATCCTTAAATTTTATTTTTGTAGTGATAAGGGACTTCAAACATTCAAAACAATCTTGAAAAAATTCAGAACTCTTACTTTAAAAGATACAAGAAAGTGACAGGATATAAAACACTGGCATTCTTTTCATCTTTCTGTTCCCATTCCTAGAGCCCCCATTGTTTCCCACCTGCCTACTACTATTGCCCTTTTACACTCCTGGTTTACCCTCCACTTATTTACATATATTTAAATTTTTGATTGCTAGCTATACATAAATATGGAATCCACTGAGGTGTATTTATACAAACACATAGTGGAGTATTGTTAAATGCATTCTGCATTTCATCCCTCCTCCCTCCCCTTCATCCTCTTTCTGTTGAGTCTCCCTATACCTTCATGTTATCTATCTAACCCTTCCTTTTTCCCCCTCACTTAATCTGTGTTTCAGTATATGAAAGAAATTTTCAACCCTTGAGTTTCTGAGTCTGGCATATATCATTTAGCATGATGTGCTCAACTCCATCATTTGACTGGCAAGTGCCAAAACTTCATTCTTTTTTATGACTGAGTGAATCTCCATTATGCATATATACCACAGTTTCTTAACCCATTCATCTATTGATTGGCACCTGGACTGGTTCCATATTGGTGTGGTTTAGATATGAGGTGTTGACAAAAGGTCATATGTGAGACAAAGCAAGAAAGCTCAGGGTGAAGTGATTGGGTTATGGAAGTTTTATCCTAATCAGTGCATTAATCCACTTGAATGGATTAACTGGGTGGTAACTACAACTAGGAAGGGTGTGGTGGGAGAAGGTGGGTCATTGGACACATGCCTTTGGGGTATATATTTTGTCCTTGGAGAGCACAGCTCTCTCTGCTTTCTGGTGCCATGTCCTAAGGTGTTTTCCTCCTCCAAAAACTTCCACATGAAGTGTTGCCTCACTTCCAGTCCAGAGCTATGAAGATGGTTTTCCATGACTGAAACCTCTGAACCTCTCAGCCAAATATACTTTCCTCCTTTATGGTTTACATATGAGATGTCTCCAAAAAGTTTATTTGTGTGGCTATGCAAAAAGTTTTAGAGGTGAAATAATTGGATTCTGAGAGCCTGAACCATCTTGGAGGTAGCTGGGCAGATAGGATCTGGTGGGTCATTGGGGGGTGTGCCTTTGGGGTATATATTTTACTGTGGTGCGGGAAATCTCTCTCTCTTCTTTCTCATGCCATGTCCCCAGCGGCTTCCCTCTGCCACTCACTTCTGCCATGATGTTCTGCCTCATCTTAGGTCTCAAGGAATGGAGTTGGCTATCTGTGACTGAAACCTCTGAAATTGTGAGCTGACAAATGAACACTTCCTCCTTAAAATTGTTCTTGTCTACCAGACTCAGTGAAGCACATCTTTAATCCCAGCAGTTTGGGAGTCTGAGGCAGGAGAATCATAAGTTCAAAGTCAACCCTAAATTGCTTAGTGAGACTCTGTTTAACCAAAATTAGCAGGGCCTTAAACAACTTAATGAGACTCTGTTTCAACAAAATTAAAAATTAAATAAAAGGCTAAGATGTGACCCACTGGCTTAACTCCCCTGGGTTCAATCCCCCATACAAAAATCATTATTCTTGTCAGGTCTGTTGGTCACAGCAGTGAAGAAACTGACTAAAGCAAATTTGGTTATGGTGGCAAAAAAGTTGACTGAAAGAAATGATGGGTATTATGAGTTGCACTGCTGTGAACACTGATGTCACTGGATCATCACAATGTGCTGATTTTTGTTCTTCTCGATGAATACCTAGGAGTAGGTTAGCTATTTCACATGGTGGTTCCATGCCTACTTTCTGAGGAATCTCCATTCTCCTTTGCAGAGTTGTCATAATAACTTGTGGTGCCACAAACAATGTGTGAGCGAACTTTTCCCCCAAATCCTGTCATTTATTTTTATATGCACTTATGACTATTAAAATACTGAGATAAAATGTCAGTGCAATTTTGGTTTTCCTGAGTGCTAGGAATGCCAAATTTTTAAAATATATTTGTTAGCCATTGTGCTTTTTTTTTTTTTGAGAGATTTCTGTTTAGTTCTTTTGCCTATTAGTTGATTGGGTTACTTGATTTGGGGTGTTAAGTAATTTTAGTTCTTATATATTCTGCGTATTAATCCCCTGACTAAGCAGTAGTTTGCAAACATTTCTTCACAATCTCTAGGTTCCCTTTTCATGCTCTTTATCATATTTTTTTTTTGTTTTGCAGTTTTTTAATTTAATTCTGTCCCACTTGCTGATTCTTTGGTGTATTTCTTGCAGTTTTAAGGTCTTGTTAAGGAATAAAGTGCCTGCATCAGTATGTTGGAATACTGATCCTATGTTTTCTTATAGCAGCTGCAAAATTTTCTGTTCTCCTAGTTTTTGATCCACTTTGATTTGACTTTTGTGAAGAGTGAGAGACATGGATCTACTTTCATTCTTCTGTAGGTGGACACACAGTTTTCCCAGCACCAATTGTTAAAAAAGCCATCTTTTCTCCATCATAAATTTTTGACACCTTTGTGAAGTATCAGATGACATTAGATATATGTTTGTCTCTGTGTCTTATCTTCTATTTTGTTCCATTGATTAGCATGTTTATTTTGATGCCTATACCATGTTGTTCTGTTATTATAGTTCTATAGTATAATTTGAGATCAGGTAATGTGATGCCTCAATAATTCTTGCTCAAGATTGTTTTAGCTCTCATGTGTCTTTGATTTTTTCAAATGAGTGTTTTTCCTACTTCTATGAGGAATATATCTGATTTTTGATGGAAATTGCATTAAATATATGCAACTCTTTTGGTAATATGAACATTTTGACAATATTGATTCTTCCTATCAAAGAACATGGGAATTCTTTCCATTTCTAAGATCTTGAGAGAGATATAGAGGGGCTCAGGCAATCAGGGCAAAATGTGAGGGAGAAGGTCGCGGGCAGGAACAGAACAAAGAAGCAAGAAAAGTGTCTTCTAATAAAGTCAATTTCCTGGCTGACAAATGCACTCATGGACACAAGCAGGGGACCCAAACAGGTAGACATTTTTGTATTTGTACTCTTAAGTGGGCGACCCAATAGGAAAAATAAAGCGCATGGACACAGGGGACACCAACTAAAATTAGTGAGCAGAGAGTGCAAAATTTCTTTCTTAATGTTCTGTGGTTTTCAACATAAAGTCCTTCTCCTACTTTGCTAGATTCATTCCAAAGATTTTTTGGTATCTAGTTTATGTAAAAGGTAGCATTTTCATGATATTTTTCTTTGCAAAATTGCTATGGAGTATAGGAAAGCTATTGCTCTTGAATCCTGCTAATTTGCTGAATATATCTACAATCCCTGGAAATGTCCTTGTGGAGTACTTTGGGTCTTCCAGATTTAGGATCATATGTTCAGCACACAGTGTGACTTCTTCTTTTCCTAGTCATATGCATTACTTTTGTTTTCTTTCATCATTGTTTGGTGCAAGTTTCAAGGACTATTTTTAAGAGGTGGAGTGAGAGTATATTCTTCTTTTTCCTGATTTTAGAAGAAATATCTTCAGTTTTTCTCTGTTCAGCAGGACATTGGCTTTGGTTTTATTGTATTAAGCCCTTTTAATGTTGAGGTCAATTGCTTCTATTCATGCTTTCTTGAGTGTTTGTAACAGGAATGGGCACTGGATTTCATCAGGGGCCTTTTACATATCTATTGAGCTGATCACATGATTCTACTTCTTAATATGACTTAGGTGGTGAATTACCTTTGTAGATTGGCATAGGTCATGCCGACCTTGCATCTTTGGGTAAAAACCCACTTCACTGTAGTGGGCATCCACACTTTACTTTCCATAATAAAGTTATGCTAAGACAAGAAAATGATTGCTGAGAGACCAAAAAGGACACCTGGAGATGGGAAGTAAGACATAGGTTTAGTGGGAAATGCTTCTGGGAAAAGTCCAGTGGTGATGGGCTGGACAAGTAGCTCTTCATTTTCTCCCAGGACCTAATGAACTTCTCCAGAGAGTAGCATCCCTGGTCTCATGACACTCTGTCCACTGGTGTTCAGGAAGAGGAGCCCTTATCCCCTGTACAGTGCTTCACTCCAAACCAGTTACCATATAGGATAGGTTTTCTTTGTTTTATCATACAACCAGAATTCCATGAGTCACACTAATGCAAGAAAGCAACCTTCTACATTCCCCCTAAAAACTGGAACAAGAGAGGGATGCCCTCTTTCACTACTTCTATTCAACATTGTTCTTGAAACACAAACCACAGCATTAGACAGACCAAAGAAATTCAAGGGATATGAAAAGGAAAAGAACTCAAGCTATCACTTTTTGCTAGTGACATGATTCTATATTTATAAGATAAAAAAAGTCCACCATAAAACTTCTAGAACAAATAAACAAATTAAGCAAAGTAGCAGGATATAAAATCAACACACATAAATCTAGTGCAATTCTATCCATAAGTGATGAATAGAATGAGAAATTAGAAAAACTATCCCACTATCAATAGCCTCAAAAAAAAAAAAACATGGGAATCAATCTTACAAAAAGGTGAAACAACTCTACAATAAAAGTACAGAATAATAAAAAAATTAAAGAAAACTTTAGAAGATGGAAGGTTCTCCCATGTTCTCAATAGGCAGAATTAATATTGTCAAAATGGCCATACTTTCAAATGTGCTATACAGATTTAAGGCAATTCCAATTAAAACCCAATGACATTCCTCATAGAAACAGAGAAAGCAAATCATAAAATTTATCTGGAAGAATAAAAGACCTAGAATAGCCAAAGCAATCTTGAACAGGAAGAGTGATGCAGAAGGTATCACATTACCAGACCTTAAACTCTATCATAGGGCAACAATAACAAAAACAGCATGATATTGGCACCAAAACAGACATGCAGACCAATGGTACAGAACAGAAAACACAGAGACATAACCACATAAAGACAGTTATCTCATACTACACAAAGGTGCCAAAAATTTACAATGGAGAGAAGATAACTTCTTCAACAAATGGTGCTGGCAAAACTGGAAGTCCATGTACAGTAAAATAAAGTTAAACCCTTATCTCTCACCCTGTACAAAACTCAACTCAAAGTGTATCAAGGATCTAGGAATTAGGCTCGAGACCCTTCACCAAATAGCAGAAAAAGTAGGTCTGAATCTCCATCACATTGACTTAGGACCAGACTTCCTTAACAAGACCCTCATAGCGCAAGAAATAAATGCAAGAATCAATAAATGAGATAGATTCAAACTAAAAAGGTTTTCCTCAGCAATTGAAACAATCAGTAATGTAAAAAGAGAGCCTAGAGTTGGAGAAAATCTTTTCCACATGCACTTCAAATGAAGCATTAATTCCCATAATTTATAAAGAACTTTTACTTTGCACCAAAATTACAAAGAACCCAATCAATAAATGGGCTAAGGAACTGGGAAGACACTTCACAGAATATACAGGTGATCAACAAATACATGAAAAAGTTCTCATCATCTTTAGTAATTAGAGAAATACAAATCAAAAGTACCTTAAAATTTCATCTAACTCAAATTAGAGTGACTGTTATCAAAAACAAAAGCAATAATAAGTGTTGGAATCCTCTCAATACTTTTGCATATTTAAAGTTTGAAATCAGTTTTCTATCTTACTGTACACTTTTAATTTCTGGTAATATGAATAAGAGGTAGGGAAACAATCCTTACATATCACAAAGCAAAAATAAGGCCTACCAAGTCTAGCCCATAAACAATAAGGAAATGAATACTGAAGCTTTTTATCTTATAGGCAGCTATAGATGCAGGTAAATTTGGGATTTAATTTTAAAAGCCACATGGGATGTAACAGGCTGAAATCAAGGTCCTAGACCCATGCTGTGCACTCAACTAACAGCCCTCCCCAGAGAGCTGCAGCAGCAAAACAGTGCATACTCAGGATACTGACAAAAAGAAACTCAACTATCCTTGTTCTTTGTACTCAGAAGAATGTAAATCTTTGTCTTGATCCTGAACCAAGTAAACTATTTTTTCTGAGCAGTTATAAACACAATTCAGTTGTCTCATGAACATTTAGCACTACATGCATTAATAAAAAATGTCAACTAAACTTTTTATAATTTAACTTTTAGTTCCTCAAATTTACATTTTGTAGTTTATAGCACACTGTTTATAGATGAAGTTAATAAAAATATTTTTAAACGAACTGAACCTTAATTTTTACTTATTTTTATGTGATTCTGAGGATCATACCCAGTGCCTCACACAAGATAGGGAAGCACTCTACCACTGAGCTATAGCCACAACCAAAATTCTCTTATTTTTGTATTTTGTTATTGTTTTATCACCAGAATTTTGAAGTTGCTATTACCTTGTCTCTAGTAATAAGATGCCTCACATCTCTAAATAGAACAAATTAAAAAAAAAAGATGCCTGATATCAGCATAACATTTCTTTAGGAATTCTCTTTACTTTTTCCTTATTTTCTTTTACTTTTTCCTTATTTTTTAGGAATTCTCTTTACTTTTTCCTTATTTTAAATAATATCTTGCTATAAAGTATAAAGTATTCAAATATGAAATAAACATACCTTAAATTATGTGATCTTTATTTGACCTACAATTTCTGAAATTTTAATAAATTGTGTGTATTGTAGATCTTTTTTTTTAACATTGGGTTGGGGACTTGGTTGTACCTGAAGACTTTAGATTTTCTGTGGTGATACTTAGCTATTATTTTTGATGATATATTTCTCCATTTCCATTTTGTTTTTTCCTGAATTGTCACTAGAAGTATAATAAAATTTATAGAATGTATTTTCTCTGAATATATTCATTTCATGATATTCCAAACAGAATATTATTCCTTTATTTTTTGATTTTTGTCAATATTATCTTTTGATCCTATCAATTTCAGAAAATGTACTTTTTCATAATATCATAAACTAAATTTCATTATTTTTCAAAATTCCTTCAGTTTTTACCTAATGCCCTCTTTCTGTACCACATCCAGGGTACTACATAATGTTTAGTTAATTATCTTTCGAAGTCCCTCTTGACAATGATAATTTCCAAGACCTTTGTTTTTGATGACTTTGGTAGTTTTATGCAATAATGTTTTAATGTTTTATAAAATATCCCACAATAATAATTTGTCTCATCTTTCTTAGTGATTAAAATGTAGCTTTGTGAGTAGGGTTAATTTAAAACTTAGGTATCATTCTCTGGTACAAAAAAAAAACAAAAAAAAACAAAAACACAAACTTATTCCATGGAAAAACTGCAGGGTTTGGAAACCTAGGGAATGCAATCTTCCTCAAGAGTAGGAGCTTACCAGAAAGAACATGGAGCTGGGTAGCAAAAGGCACTCAAAGTCTTGAAAATTTCCAATAACCTTACTTATGGGTATTATTGAAACAACTGGGTTATTAAGGGTACAAGATAATTGGGTCTACATACACATGGGAGACAGGGGTGGAGGGAGGGAGGAAGGGAAAGAGGGGTAGAGAGAGAAACAGACACTGCCTGGCTCACATTCTGGGGATTAGTGGGTTGTCTCTTTCCCAAAGACCTCACATCAGACTAAGACTTTGCTTCAGAATTCAAGATATATTGGGTGAGGTCACCCTGCACCATAGGGCTAAATAAGTCTGAAAGTGAAAATAGAAAGCAGGTGCTTGAACAAATCTGTTGATCTTCCTCCTGCTTCATGGATAAAAGTTGTAACAGAGCTTGACCAACATTTCTCCTAACAGGAATGCAACAAAGGGGATTGAGTGGGCCTCCTCCAATAATCCCGTCATCCTTGCCTTTAGACCTATAACCATACTATCCACTTTTAACTGGCTGACAGGTGCCCAGTATTTTTGATAGAGGTTTCTAAAAGGAGTATAAAATTCCAGAAAAAAAGCAATCGTTTTGTTGGTGTATTTCACTCACCCTTTCTAAGAGTCCCTTCATGGTCAACAAAAGGTGAAACCAGAGTTTTGCAGTTGAGGCTTGAGTTTCTACACTTCTGCTGGAGGCTCTGTGTAAGGTTGCAGGCCCCTGCCAGGGGGAAGTGTTACAGTAGATCCCAGCATCTCACCATGAATTTTTTCTTTCCATGTTCTTGTCTCATGAGTTTGAAGAACAATATCCACAGGCCAGAGTATAAAAGTAGGATTTAATGAAGAAGAGAAACAGGACAAAACTATTGTGCAAGAAATAAGGAGATGGCAGGTTTTCTTTGTCTGAGGGTACTAGTCTAGTGTGTATAGCACTTGGATCACTGCTATTGTTCCAAACTTATGCTACTTAGGGTTAGAAAAAGTAATGCCATTGGTCAACTCTTGGGTCTCCACTACCTTTCAGGTCCATCCCAATTTCATTTTCTTGCCACAGATCAGGAAATGGGAGACTGAGGATTTCAAATGCTTTATGCTCACAGGTTCCAGGCTGCAGCTATACCTGTAATGGGCTTCTGTAGCAGGTGGCCATACTGTTACCAGACCTGGTCAATGAAGGGTGGTAGGTTGGCATGCCTTGATTGGAAGCATCTCAGACTGGCGAAACTTGCATGGCAGGCTCCAAATGATGAGAGGTAGGGCTCATTGCCCAGATTCCAACAAACCTATGCACTGCTGCTCCACAGACCCTCCGCTGCTTCTCATTGGGCCAAATAGTTTGGATATGCAGATTAAGAGCCAGGGAGCCATCTCAATATTAACCTTCATTATCTGGTCAATAGTAGTATAAGTATTATCCTCTTTAAATTGCTTGTTCTACCCCTTCAAAAGGAAGGTCTTCATTCACAGTACATTCTTGAAGGGCAGCAGATTATGTTTCTTCTCCTTTAAGGTAGAGTATGTACATAAATTTGGGATTATTCTGCATGGGAGTTTATTCATGCAAATAAACTCATATTTATACATACACATAAGTATGTTTTAAACAATTATCTATATCACTATAATATCATGATGTTGCTTCCATCTTTTGATCATTAGAGAGTTCCTATAAATACATATATGCAGAATTCTGTGTGAACATGAATTTTTAAGTCAACTCAGTAATAACCCAGAACATTGAGTAATGATGAGGTATCCCAGGAAAAGTGACATTCATTACCCAGATACTTCCCACAAGAATTCAAAAGTCTGGAACAGGTATAAAAATATTTCTTTGTCCTAGAGGCAGTACCTGAAACTTTCTAAGTGAAAAGATTTAGCAAACCAGAGAACCAAGCATTGCCTCTCATAAATTAAAAATAAAACGATGCAGAAAAATTTACATTCTGGAAAAGATAGGAGGGTAAGAGTAGTTGTAGAGAAGTGTATTTTCAGATAACTAAGGAAAAACAGATCAATTTATATTAATTCTATTATTTCCTTCTTATAGGAAAAATTTATGTTTACTATTATTTCTTCTTTGTACCAATAAAAATAGTGAAATTTAGATTTATTAAATAACACTACACACTAGTGGATATAAAAATAGATTTATAATACCTTGAAGCTTTGTTCAATCTGCTAAAGTCCATCGCCTTCTTGTAAAGTAACAAAACAGGCTAAAAATGACAAATCAAACAGTTTTTTCAGACTTCTGGTTATTTTACTTATTTTATCAATATGCCAAGCCATTAAATATATTAGAGATCATCAAGGACATGTAAACATAGTGATAACTATTAGGTCAGAAATTAGGCGACCGTAGGGTGCAAAGCTGAGCAGCCAGAACAAACACCAGCCCACCAAAAGTGACCAGAAAGCTTGCAGCAAGGTGAATGGAAAGTTCCACTGACCCTTCACACCCAACAGGACTCCCTCCCATCCCAGTCTATAAAAACCCTGGGCAGCCAGGGCCACATGTGATTTTCTCTGGGTCCCTATACCCCGGGGGTCTGGGAATTTCACCCGAGAGCCAAATTCCAATAAAGCTTGCTTTGGCCACTACTGTCCCATTTTATTTGGCCGCTAACTGTGCCCGCCGAGACCTGCCAAGCTTACATTTAGTCCCATCACCGAGACCCGCCGAGCTTACAATAACTGTTAACACCAATTATGTATTAATCTTATTTATAAAGATTCTAGGTTATACAGCTACTTTTTATTTTTATAGCCAAATTTTAACAGAGCAACAATTTGGAGTATATTATTTTGTCAGTTTTAGTTCAAATATTTCCTCATAAGTCATAAACTGATGTTTAAATAATAAGCACAATTTTCATATTTCCCCTTGATTTTCAAGCATCTATCAGTCATCTGATATGCTAGTGCTGTTATGAAAAAAAGTTGCTTATAAATAAGTGCATGAATATCAGGATTTATTGTGTATAACTGTATTACTATTTATCAAAAAGTCTGTTAGCATTTTCATTATGATTATCATTATATAATGATTTAATTTACACTAACCTGGAACTCTGTGCTCAAATTCTCTGGGCAAATATTGTACTATTTACTCACAAATTCACCTCAATCACATTCCAGAGAAACAAAAATGTAATATGGCACACAATGACTTATTCATCACAAGCTATTTAAAGGCCTATCTCACAACATGAAGATAATAAATCATTTAAAATAACTCAGCCAGTTCCTTCACAAAATATATAAAACAGGAAGAATTATGTGGCTATTATCAAAGATGTAAAGGAATAAGATAGAGCCAGAAAGAAAACAAAGAAGGGAGATAAAGCTAAAAAAGAAAAAGTGGGAAAAAGAAAATCACCTGTTTGTAACCTTTGATAACAGTATGGGATGAAGTTAGAAATGATGGCTTTCTCATTTCCTCCAGTGTAATCTCTCTAAAGTTCACCACACTTCCTGTGAATAATGTATGTGGACTGACATTCCAGGATAGGAATTAATAACATGAGACATTGTTTAATAAGTTTTAAGTGAACAATACCCTTACCTAAAGTATTAGAGGTTGGGAAGCCTAGTCCATCAAATCAGGCCACCGTATGACTAAGCTTTTTAAAATATCAATACTTAAAGAATCACTTATTTGACATTTTAAATATGAGAAAATATGAAATATCCTTAAACATCCATTTTTCTCTTTTACTTACTATCAACATACTTAAGTCTAAGTTGAATACATGCAGCAAAATCTACCTCACTTATAGAAACTCAGCTAAATTGATGATAGGTAACATTTTCTGTTATTAGCAGGATTGTTAATACTATGAAAGACTGTTAGCAAAGTAATACTGCAACACCTCATATATTAAGTATTATAAAGTAACATGACTAGTTAACACAAATAAACTTTCAAAATAATGGAAGTAACAAATTAAATTTACTTTCAACATAAACAAATTTAATACTTCTGTTTTATATTAAACTTTCCCTTAGGTCCCTCAACCTTGTAATTCAAATTGTTAATGAATCTGTCTGATTCTTTCAACTTCATTATTTCCACTGAGAAACAGGCTATCATTTCTATTATGATAGTATTTTGGTCTATGTATAAATTTGAAGAATAATAAAAGTTTCATAGTACTAATTATTCTAATATCTGAATGTGTAGGTAAGTTTATTTATTTATTTATATATTTAGGTAAGTTATATCAATAATATTCCATTGTTTTCTGAATAGATAGCTTTTGTATCTTTAATTGGTATGTTTTGTTTGTCATCTTCTTTAAAATTATTATTTTAAAAATCCATTGTGGTGAGCTCATACAACTCCTTCAGACAGGTTTTTCCCTATTTTCATCCAAGTGTATATGGCACTTGGCAAGTGAGAACTTATTATAATACAATCACTATTTCCTGTTCAAACAACAAAAAAAACACTGTTCTTAAGTAGTTATATATCCAGAAATCACATGACTAGGGTCACCTTCAAAAAACCCAGATGCTTAAAATAAGTTACTGAAAACAAAGGATCTTAAAAAGAACATTCAATGTCAATTTGAGCCTAGGTTTTTCAATAATCTTTGTTTGCTTTACACACACACACACACACACACACACACACACACACACACAATTTTGAATTCTTCTTGAAGCTTTATGACAAACCTTCAGTGTTTTGTTTTTTAAGAAGTGATAGTTTGACTGACCCCTAGCACTTTTTAAATATTAATCCATTTGAAACTCTGTCTCATTTTTCTATGCTTTATGAATAAAAACTTCTGGCCTTGTGTGACCCCTGGACATTGCTACCTTTGATACTTTCAGTGATTCTATCCATATTTCCAGCTCATTGCCTTACCTATATTAGTTGATTAGCCCTAAATACATGTGTGTATATATGTGGGGTGCTCTGCAGATTATGAAAGATATTTCTCTCTTCAGCCTCACCTTTCTGGTCCTCTGCCCTGAAAATCTGGCCAGCTAGATCTGCTTTGACTCATAGCAACTATTTCCACTGTTCGGGGTGCCCATAGGGCTGCCTGGATTCCTACTCCTTAAAGCAGGGTCTGGAAACTCTTCAGAGCATTAAACTGGGGCAAACTTATGTTTTGAAAAGAGTTATTTCCCACATTTTAGGAATTACTGCACATCATTTCTCAATGCCCTGTGTCTTAAAAATTGTTGTTTTATATATTTTATCAATTTTGACTTGTTTCTGAAGGAGAAGAAATTTTCAGCCCCTACTGACTTCATCTTTTGTTGAATCTGAATAACTGAAGTGCTTTTCAAAATAAATTTATTAAACTCAGTATTTTTTAAAATTTATACATTATTTAATTATTACACTGAAATTTTAGTTTTTTTCATGTTTGTTTAAATTCAGCAGAGTCCCTTTCTCATCACCAAAACCTTAGTCCCCTTGGGAATGTGGACTAGAATAATGAATTTGGAAATGTTATCAATTTGGTACCTGCTCAAGGCACAAAATAAGCATGGTAGAGGAGATGTAGACACAGAATGAACAGAACATAATTAATAGAGAATAGCTGAAAATAGGATTAATGTCATCTGTACAAAGGGAAATGAAGAGCATAGAGAGAGGGAGGGAGGAAACGGAGAGCTCCAGATGGAAAAAGAATAAGCAGTGGAAATGCAGAAATAGTCAAGTCAACTGAGTGAACACAAACACATAAACATATTTTCATTTATGTAAAGAAAAGGAAACAATCAACAGAGTGAAGAGACAACCTACAGAATGGGAGAAAATATTTACAATCTATACATCTAGCAATGGGTTAATAAGCAGAATATATCAGAAACTCCAAAATCTCAATAGTCAAAAACAATAAGTTGATTAAAAATGGGCACAGTAACTGAGCACTTCTCAGAGTCATACAATAGAAAACAAGTACAAGATAAAGTTCTCAATATCACTAATCATTAGGAAAATTCAATCAGAGTGACAATGAGATATCTACTCACTTCAGGAAGAACAGCAATTATCAAATAAACCTCAACAAGGAAGGAAGTAAAGAAGGAAGGAAATAAACAGAAAGTACTATTGAAAATGTGAAGAAAAAAAACCTAGGAATGTAATCAGTGCAGTCATTTTGAAAAAAAATGGATATTTCTAAAAAAAATTAAAATACAATTACCATGTGATCAAGAAATCCCACTACTACTGGGTAAGTATCCAAAGGAAATGAAATCAATATATTGATTAGACATCTCTACTCCCATATCCATTTCAGCACTATTCACAATCACCAAGAAGTGAAAAAGTGAAAACTTCCTAAATGGCCATCAAGAGATGAACAAATAAAGAAAATATGGTGTGTAAATACATATGTATATATATGTATATATATATATACACCATTATATATATATATATATATATATATATATATATATATATAAAATGACATAGTGTTATTCAGATAAAAGAATGAAATTCTGTCATTTGTGACAACATGTGTAACTAGAGATTAGGATAGTGAAATAAACTCAGCACAGAAAAAGTACTGCATGATATCACTAATATGTGGAATCTAAAATAGCTGATCACATAGAAGTTGAGGGTACAAAGGTGATTACCAGAGACCGGAGAGATAGAGGAAGAGGAAAGAATGATAGTTAGAAGTAAGAAGTTCTGAGGTTCTATGACATGTTAGTGCAATAGAAAGTAGTACATATAAAGATAAAGTACTACTGCTTTTATGAAGGTAGAAGAAAGGATTTTGAATGGCTGAACCATAAAGAATTGATCAGTGTTTGAGAAGATTAATATATTTAACCCAATTTACTTATTATGCAATGTATACATATATTGAAATTTCACACACTCATTTATATGTACAATTTTATATTTTCACATTTTAATTAAAATATATTTAGGCAATATGAAACAATAATAACAAAATAAATGAGGCTCAAGGAAGTTTCTTTTGTTTTCCCTTCATAACACATGAGAAAACACTGAAAGGCAATGTCTACAAGGAATAGACCTTTCACCAAACATGGAAACTGTTGGCACCTTGATCTTGCTATTTCAATCTCCTGAAATCTTAGAAATAAGTATTGGATTTTTTAGTTTGTTAGATGATTCTAACAGAAACTAGGAGGAATATGAGTGTTTTGCTACATTTTGATTATATGTTCAAATAAAATTACATCTTCTGATATTTAATATTTATTCCTTTTGTTGAATAGACTATATATACAAATATATAGAGAGAGCATGCATCTGAAATCCTTTATTGGAAGATCATTGCTGTTTAGAAGACTTGATAAACCCACAGTGACCAGCTTCTTGACTGGGAACCCTCTGCCCAATGGAGGGCAGGTCTGGCAACCTCTGTCCCTCCCAGGACCCCTGGGCCTTTGGCATAATGCTGATGGGTTGGGGGGGTGCTGTAGGCAGTAAAACCCCTTGAATTGGATAAGCATTTGGGAAAAAGGCAATGGAAAATAAAGGTAGAGCTCAGAGTCGGGGAGCAACAAAAGTGGAGGAAGCAAGGTGTCGGGGTTTCCGGGACCCCCAGCCTTGGGCATGGTCAAGATGGCGCCTGACGCTGAGCCAAAAGCGGCCAGCTACACAGTAAACAACCAGTGAATTCCAATGATTGGCTAGTTAACGATGTGATTAGAGCATGCCCCCCTCGTGTACCTATCCTATGCTTGCAGCTGTCCGCGTTTACCTCGTGTACTCTCCCCTGATTGGTTGAAGTGTATATAAGCCTGGTGGGTGGGAGAGTAGGGGAGGGAAGGCTGAAGCTGAGCTGGAAGCTGGGAGTGCACGGAAGCTGGGAGTAAGAGAAGTGTAGGAGAGGGACTGTGCATAATAAACTTCCAAAGCTTCAGACATTTGTCGTGTCTCTCTCTGCAGCCAGAGGGAACGCGATAACTGGTGCCGAAACCCGGGAAGATGAAGGCCTTATAAAGAAAACAAGGTAAGATACCTAAAAAATCTTTTTTATATATACAAGTTAAACCGGTTATAAAAAAAGTTAAAGGGTATCAGGATGCGCCATCAGCGGTCCTGGGGACACGCAGAATGCGGTCCGGTTGAAAGGTATCGGGATGTGCCATCAGCGGTCCTGACGCATAGAACGCGGGTTAAAAGGTATCGGGATGCGCCATCAGCGGTCCTGACGCGTGGAACGCGGGTTAAAAGGTAGCGGGATATGCCATCAGCGGTCCTGACGCGTGGAACGCGGTCCAATTAAAGTGAAAGTAGAAACACGTTTGAAGCGGTCCAATTAGGGTGTAGGTAGTACGTGAAAAGTCGCTATAAAAATTCTAATGCACACTTGATAGTTTTCCTTTCAGTAATCTCGTTGCTCCTGGCAGCTAGGCCACTGTTTGATTTTGTAACTGCCATAATTAAAGCTATTCAAATTAGTAACAATGGGGTCTGAAACGTCTAAATTCAGAATGCAGCAACCCCTCAGGGAGCTATTAAAAAACCATGAGACGCCATTATTCTGAATGCAGCAACCCCTCAGGGAGCTATTAAAAAACCATGGGACGCCATTGAGGGAAAAAACAGCTAAAGTAAGAAAAGCTGCTCAGTGTGCCACAAGGGGGATCTTCATGAACAGGATCTAATAGCAACAGAAAAGAACTCTTAAAGAGAATAAAGTGAGGAAAAATTGAGTGGTGGTGACCTAGAAAATAATTGCTCAAAAAATCTAAGAACAAGGGAAAAAAGGGAACTAAGTCTAACACAAAGAACCCCCAAAAGGAATAACCAAGTGGTAGTGAAAACTTAAGAACAAGGGGAAAAGGTAGGAGAAACCTAAGCCTAATAGAAAGAGCTTCAAGATTTGTAGAACCTGCCCGTATTTGAGGAGCAAATGGAGATACCATCAACCATTGAAGAAACCTTAAAGAGGCAGTTAAGACTATTGGGAAACAGCTATGCAGAGCAGTGTTATCTGGAGAACAATGTCTAATTGGAGAGCTCAGTGGCAAGAAATAGCTGTTGAAACTGCTTGCAGAAACATAGTGGCAAGGTTTCCTGATAGAAATGTTGAGATGTTAATAGGAGAAGGCCAATATGCTTCAATAGATGCACAAAATCAGCAGCAAGGAGATAATGCCCTAACAAAAGATGAGAGATAACTATAGTAAAATCTGTTACACCTTATGCCCCAGGACTTTGCCCAAGGCGCAGAAGGGAAACACGTTGGGCTAACGAGTGCAAACTGGTTACTGTTGAGGGAAAGCAGCATGCAAGTGATGCTGCTCCTCCTCGCAATGGCGAGCCTGAGCCTTCCTCCAATAACAAAAACTCAGACGGAAAGGCAAACCCGGAACCTATGGGCCATTGTTAGCCTGGCCATATTTTTCATTTCTAACTAACACATTTTTTATCCTTTCTTTTCTTGTTTTTCACCAATTCCTCTAAAAGCCTGTCAATTCTACTGATGATTTTTCAGGTCGTGCAATTTTTGGTGACAAGGATATCTCTAGCCTTTCTTTGCTTTAACAGAAGGAATTTCTGCACTTTGCCGTTGGAATCATACTACAAATCAGACCCAGAGTAGAGCAACTCGTTCTGCTGACCCTAGCTGTAATATTGCTTTTCCTCCTACGTCAGCTTGTGTATTTCCTCCCTTTTATGTTTCTACCAACTAACATTTCTAATAACACCTCTTAACTGTTCACTAGCCGTGTGCTATCTCTCACAATGCTGGAATGGTTCTTTTGCCACCCGTGCAATTTGCACATTTCTATCTTCCTACCAGTCCTAGTTTCTGTTGCAGATGTAGAATTGCCAGTGCTGTTGTCGAGAAGCAGGAGAGGCTTTGACATTGCAACAGCCGTGATCATTGTCATCACAGTCCTTGCAGTAGCAGCATTGACACAACCATAACAACGATCATTTGGCCGAGAATGCAGCTGCAGCCTTGCAGACCATAGAGACTCTATCAGAGAGTGGACTCATTATAAGAACAAGTGGATACCTTGCAAGAACTTTTGGGACTGGGATGCGTTCATTCCTTGAGAGCTGTTTTATGTTGCCCGTATTGTAACTCTACTGGGATGTATATTGTTTCTGTAATTAATATGGCTATATGGTTTTTCTTCTGTTTATAGATTTGTCAAACAGTGGGCAGGCTTAGGAGCTATGGTGGTACTCCTCTGCCTTGGCCTCCTTCTCTTCATTCGTTTTGGCATGCATCTACGAGCTAGCCAATAGAGAGATCAAATTATCTTTCATCAGGCCATGACCGCCCTAAAGGCCGACAGCCCCCCCATTAGTATGGCTCTTGATGCTGGACCGGTAGTCAAAGACGGGTAATGAAGGAGGTGGCTGTGTACCAACCTAAGACAGGAGCTGCAGCATGCTCTGCAGGCTCTGATGACGGGTAAGGACATATGCTGACCACTCAGCCTAAGACAGACACGGTCCCGAGCCTTAGTTTAATAGTAAAGAAGGGGGATATGTCGGGGTTTCCGGGACCCCCAGCCTTGGGCATGGTCAAGATGGCGCCTGACGCTGAGCCAAAAGCGGCCAGCTATACAGTAAACAACCAGCGAATTCCAATGATTGGCTAGTTAACGATGTGATTAGAGCATGCCCCCCTCGTGTACCTATCCTATGCTTGCAGCTGTCCGCGTTTACCTCGTGTACTCTCCCCTGATTGGTTGAAGTGTATATAAGCCTGGTGGGTGGGAGAGTAGGGGAGGGAAGGCTGAAGCTGAGCTGGAAGCTGGGAGTGCGCGGAAGCTGGGAGTAAGAGAAGTGTAGGAGAGGGACTGTGCATAATAAACTTCCGAAGCTTCAGACATTTGTCGTGTCTCTCTCTGCGGCCAGAGGGAACGTGATAGCAAGGGACTAGAGAAATGATTTCTATATTTTATTTTCTGTAAATGGGAGCACATAGGCCTGTAGGGAAACAGGTGGGTGGTGGTGGTCATGTGCTGATGTCTTTCTCATCATCTGGATTGGACACATTTTCCAGCAATAGGTCACTGGGCTGCCTCCTTCTCCTCTTTGGCCTTGCTTGGAGTTGGGAACCCAGAGATCAGACTTGATGCAACACTATATGTGGTACTTCACATCAGTGGGTTCCATCTTGCTGATGGCATCTTGGAGCATGTGCACATCCTTCATATCAAAGCACTTTTAAAGTTCCTCATGAAGGAACTCATAGACCTCGACAGAGCCCAGACCACCAGGGCTCAGCTGCTTCTTGCACTCCTCTGTCTCATACCCCTTTGTGGCCTTCTTGATGTGCAGCTAGGTTCGGCCCTTAACATGCTCTTTGCAGGCCTCCAGCTCATCATTAAATCCCTCCCTCCATGAACAGGTGGTTTAGCTATCTTAATATGACTGTGAACTGTGTGAAGCAGGCAAGAGGTTCCACTCTTGGTTACCTTCAGGATGAAATGCATAACAATTGTCTGGTGGGCCACATGCTCCATGATTGCATATTTCTCCTCTAGGTCAACACACCAGATAACCAAGTAGCTGGTTGTCTACTCATATACCAAGTGGATATAGACAGGTACTTCTGGCTGTCATCCCAGCTGCAGAGCATGCCAAAGTGCTGATCTGTTTCTCCTACTTCTCCACAAAATTTTTGGGTTTCTGATCCCTCACTTCCTCAGAATCATCCTCTGCCTTCTCAGGCTTGGTATTGACCATGCTTTTGCTGAAGTCATCTTTACTGAGTGTGTCCAGATTCCAGAATGTGTTCTTTTCCTTCTAGCACATCTCTAGTTTCTTCTCCCAGCTCCACTCTTCAGCCTGCAGTTGTTCCAGGTCTGCCTGGCCACGTTTGGCCACCTCCAGCTTCTTCGGTCACCTTGTTCTTGCACTCATAGCAACCCCTGTCCAGCTCTTCCTTCTCCTGATCCATGTGCTCCACCTGGGCCTGGTGTTGCCAGAGGAAGAGGCTGATCATATCACTGTTGGGGTGCATCTCATCCTTATCATAAGACACTGGGATATGGTCCCACATGCTGTAGTCACCCATCTTGACTTGGCAGATCAGCAGCTCTGGCTCTGGTAGAAGAGGTGGCAGCAGTGCTGGAGATCTGGGTTGTGGAAGCCCACCTCTTCTCCATTTATATTTATGTAAGCAAAGCAAAAAGTTTAGGGAATTGATTTTATACTTAAATTACACTTTAAATTGATGTAATTGTACTCTAAATTGATGTAGTCTTCAATGGTTCATTAACACTGACAAAAATTATCAGTGAATTGATGAAATGAATGGAGATGTATACTTTTCTTAATAATGAAAAATTACTTGAATTTTTATTACACAGAAAAGATTATGGATTAGCACATGTACACATAACCAGCCATAATTTTTATAATCCATTATATTTATTTCTCATTATGTAACTGCTAACTTCATTCTCAGTAACAGAAAGAATCTCGAATGTACAAAATTTACAGAAACATATAAAACACAAATATTGAATAAAATAGGACTGATAAACTTGGCATGATATTTATCATTAATTTAATTCAAAATATTATACAGTAATTTATGCAACACATGTATTTCATGAGCACATCTGAAAAACTTTACCCCCCCAGGAGTAATATTTGTTACTTTTTACTTTCCAAAAAGTTGAATGATTTTCAAAATTCACTGAATAAAATTGTTTTTAAATTACTAAAATAGATATTGGTATTAATATTTATCCCTATAATAGTCCACATGAAATATGTTTAGAAACAAGAAAGGATAATACATATTCTAAAACCTGGATTGCTTGCAAGAAGTGGGAAGTAGGACTGGGAAGATTTGTTTAACTGAGTCACTTTGGAACCTGAGTCATAAGTCATGGGGACTGACAGAGTAACTGGGAAAATTACAAATATCTCCCAATAAACAGACCAGTAGCAGTAAGTAAAAGCAGAAAGCATGCTTCCTCTAGGATAAAATGTCTGGGATACCAGGAAGTTTGAAATATCAAGTATCTTCAAGTATCTTATACAATAATATCTCTTTCCATGTCCATTAAAAATCAAATTTCCCAGTAATGATTCAGAGCAAAAGTTTGTTTTTTTTAAAGCACAGAAAAGGGGGGGTTAATAGAGGTGCTTATAATAATCTGCCACAGAAAAGTAACAGCATTCTAAAGAATACATTTTGAGGAAAGTAACTGAGGGAGAAGTCTGGAAATTGGGAAAGAACTGATGGCAACCCTAAACAACAATGAAAATCAAACAGAGCACACTGCAAATACAAGCTAACCCCTAGGGCTGAGGAGAAGGGATTTCCATATTTCAAAGAAAGGGTAAGCCAGAAAAATGCATCAGTCCCCATAGGAGCTGTAAGTCCTAACTACTGAAGAATTCCAAATTTCTCATAGGCTTTGAATCAATTTGGGGAGCTGATTTAATTCTGAGTGAGAACTTTAGTCAAAAGAAGGTCATCTTGGTCACTTCTCAACTCCTAAAATTAAAAATGCTACAACAGCTACTTTAGGGACCAGGACACAACACCCAGATACTTGCAGAAACCTTGGACCTCTGCATACATCACAGGATGGAAAACAGAACTCTCAGTTTACTAAAGATCTAGGACTAGGGTTATGAATGCCACATGCCTGTTGTGACCCATGACTGCTCTACGGAGCCTAAAGAAGTACTCTCTAGAATACAACCTTGAGACTTCAGTTCTTATCTCCCAATGCCATACTATAACTTGTGTTTGTCTTTTGGGACTCGGGTAAGGTCTCCTCAACATCTGGTAGCAGTGGGACACTACATGCGATTGTCACAAGCTATAGAATCATTGGTGTTCAGATCTGTAGGGCCTTGTAAGCTCATGTTTCCTGAAAAGTTTTACATGTAACTTCATGAATTGCTGAAGTCTACACTACTACTTAGATGGTACAGACACTGGTGATACAGGTTACAGATGAAGAAATCACACGGAGGCTGCACTTTTGAGTTTACGTATACCCAAAGCTAAAGCACTATACCACTGATATTTTATATCTAGTTAACTGAAGAATTATTTTCTACAAAAGCTGCTTTGTAAAACTAGAACTGGTAGCTTCTAAACAATATGTGCACACATCAATACATAAGCATGAATAAAGGAAGCATGACAACTCAATAAACATACAGAAATTCTCCTTAAATAGATCCCAAACTGCAGGAAATTTATAAGATCCCTGAAAATGAATTCAAAATAAAGTTCCTAAATAAACTCAGAAAGATGAAAGAAAATACAGATAAATAATACAATGAAATAAAAAAAATTGTATTAATGAGGAAGTCAACAGTGATTAAAAATATCAAAAAATAATAAATCAGGAATTTTAGTATTGAAAATTTCTATGATTTAAAAAAAATAACCAAGTGCTTCCATAACTGATTAGTACAACCAAGAAAAAAGGAATTTCTGAACTTTTTCATGGATCTTTTGAGACAATCAAGTGAAAAAAAAAAAAGAGCAGGAGGAAGGAAGAGAGAAATCAAGCAAGAAAGCAGCCAGTCTCACTAGCTGGAAGCTTCTCAATACATGATTTCAAAACATACTACAATACCATTGCCAAATCTCAACTCTCAATTCCCCTGAGAAACAAATATTAGTTTACTTAAGAGCAGGAGAGGCAATTCTGCACATGGTATGCAGTTGTGAGTTCAAGGACACTGCTACACTTATTCCTTCCTTTTGGCTAGAAACAGAATAAAACCAGACCTGGACTATGCCCACCACTCTAACACCTGAGTGTTTCTTTCATCAAAATAGTAAGGCCACACAATGACCCTTAAGTTGAAGCTGGATTCTAGATGCCTGAGGAAGTAGGATATTCTTTGTGTTTTGTGAGCTAACTGCTGAGACAATGGATAAATCAATCACCATTAAGTATGCCGACTTCTCTGGAAGGAATTTTATGAATAAGGATTTAAAACTTTGCATACAATGAGCAATACAATCACAAGTACTAATGTAACCAAGGATATTAGAGCAAGAAAATGTTATCAATCAATCAATAAAACTGTGAAATAGTTATGTGGAAGACTGTATTAAATAATGAAAGAAAATTTTAAAAGACACCTCAGACTCATACAGTAGATAAAAAGACATAGAAAAGACTTGTGTTAAAGCTAGACATCAAAAATACTGCACAATTTAGTATAAACACCATTGTCATCTGCTATTCATATTCACACCCAATTCAGCCAAACACATGGCCACTCTTCTATCCCAATACCCTGCAATATACTCTTCTCTTTTCCAATGCTTCACCCTCTTTACAGAAACCTACAAAACATACCTGTCTTTCAAAGTTCATCCCAAATGCAAGACATTTGGGATGAACTTTCACTCTTATCAAGATTTAGGATCAATTATCAAGATTGGGATCTTTCACTCTTTTGTAACCTACATATTTTAGGCATATAATTTATGGGAATGTGTTTTTGCACAAATGTTCCACTTTTCTGTAGTGAAATTTCTTTCCTTTTAATTGTTTGGGATAATACCAATATAGCAGCAGCAGCTCTATGTTGGTTAATTTTCCCTTGTATAATTCTTCAATAATGCTTATGTTTAGCTGCTTTGCATTTTTCAAGGCATGACATTTTATCTAGCATATCAATCCATGTGCATTTCCTCAAGAAGTATTTTTTGTTACATGAGACAATTACTGATGTTGACTTTGTACCTATATTTCTTCCATTTCATTGTGAATTTATTTCTCCTTTCTTGCCTTTTTACTTTTTTCATTAATTAAGTCCTTGTAGTGTACTATTCTATACTTCATAGGGATTTATTTTTGTGTTCTGCAGCTGTGGTGATATGGTTAGAGTTACAACATGAAACTTTGACTTACTGCCCATGTAAACACTGCTGCTAAATTCCCAGCAATTCCAGAATCTTACAAAAGTTGATAAAATGGCCTTTCTTTTGTGATGATTATGATTACTAGAAGTAATATATTTACAAAGGCATGACTTATAAAAAAATAAAATAGCTGGTATTTAAACATCAATATCCTTTTATATTTCTAACATATTTTCCTTTTCCCAGTCTTTCCATAGTCTTGTGCTATGACTGTTTAAGACTTAAAAGTGTGCAACTGCCAGGACTCTATCAGTTCAGCACTAAGAAACTGCCGAAATCTCCCTTTCCCTGACTTGCAGAAGTTTGAATTTATGTTTTTAGCCCCAGAAGCTCAATTAATGTCAGTACAAACACAATGCAAACCACATGCTACACTTTTAAATACAATCTTCTCGTTTTGATGAAAATTTTTCTAGAACCCAGTCAGGCTTCTGTAACTCTCCAATGGATAGTAAAATGTCAGAAACTTGTTCTTTGAGGATTTTTTTAAACAAAGTTACATTTTCTATCTTAGCCTGAGTGTTCACAACAGGAACTTGGCCCCATGACACCTTCTCACTCTGCCACTGTGGTCCTGTATTTTAGTCATGCCATCATAGTTGACCTACTTCTTCAAGGACCTTGAGGATTCAGGAAAGTTACACTTGGGGTAACTGATTATTATGCTGGACGAGAGGGTGTGAATCTGTGTGTTCCTTCCTGAAGTCCCACCAGAACTGTATCAAGAATGTCAAAAAGTACTCACAACCAAGAACATCAGAAACAGAATGAAGAGTGACAGAGATTTAAAACCAAGACTCAGATGGATCATTTTAATGAAAGTGGATTTTAGAAAATCTGATGCCCAATGTGGACTAAGAATCATCCTGAAATACCAGAATGATTCTCAGATGCCTCTGGATTGGTGATGATGGGCCTAAAATAAGCCAATATCAGAATGAGGGGAACTAGCAGAGAAGCAAGTTGGTTTCCATCTTTACTCTGCCCATGGTATAGCCTACCACCTACTCCCACTATTATTTATTATCTGCAGAAGCTAAAACACAGCTGTGGAAGACAAATCCAGGCAGAGCAGGCATTATAGTATTAGGAGGTGAGCCCTGTGTACCTCATGAATGCTTTGTGCTGTGACTCTCTCTCTTTCATGACCATTTCAATCAAACCCTTCTCAGAAGGGAAGCTGACTTGCCAAGGCACAGAAAATAGGAACATCTTATAATTCTGATAATGTAATGCCTATGGGAGGTCCAGATTATTTTCTGTACTGTCATATCTCTGCAACTCTTGTCTTGCTAATGAGAAGAACGTTTTCTGTATTCCCTTTATAGCCAAAGACATAATATTTCAAATTATCTTCAACCTTCTTTCTATCATCATATGTGTTCTCAGACCAGTTGCAAGAGGCATTGCTTAGCTGAGAACCAAATTATATGGGGACTATTATTCCCCAACAAGGATCCTGTTAGAACCTCTTTACATGCCAGACAGTTCAACGATGACAGACGACCAACAAACTGGGGAATGCTCTTGTCTTATTCCATTACACCTTCCCACTCAGAATGAGTAAATACAGGAGTATAAAGATAGGTTTGCCATTGTTTTACTATTTGTTGAAGTTTAAACATTTATTTTCATGAAAATATCAACCTAAAATCTTTTTCTCAGCAAAGAAAACAAAGTAAAGACAGTACTTAGCGAATGGGAGAAAATTTTTACCACAAACACATCAGATAGAGCACTCATCTACAGGATATATAAAGAACTCAAAAACTGAACACCAAAACAGCGAATAACCTAATCAGTAAAGGAGCTAAGGAAATGAAGAGACACTTCACAGAAGACATACAAATCAACACATATATGAAAAAGGGTTCAACATCTAGCAATTAGAGAAATGCTAATCAAAATTAAGATTTCATCTCATTCCAATCAGAATGGCAATTATCAAGAACACAAACAACAAGAGTTGGCAAGGATATGGGGTAAAAGGTACACTCATACACATACACTGCTAGTGGGACTGCAAACTGGTGCAGACAATCTGGAAAGCAATATGGAGATTCCTTGGAAAATTTGGAATGGAACTCCCATTTGACCCAGCTAACCCACTCCTTGGTTTTTACCCAGAGGAGATAAAATTATCATACTACAGTGACATGGGTCAAATCAAAGATTATAGCAGCTCAATTCATAATACCTGAACTATGGAACCAACCCAGATGCCCTTCATCAGATGAATGGATAAAGAAAATGTGGTATATATACACAATGGAATACTAATCATAAAGATGAAAGAAATCATGGCATTTGCAGGTAAAGGGATGGAGCAGGAGAATATCATGCTAAACCAAATAATCCAACCCAAAAAAACCAAATGCCATATATTATCTCTGATATACAGATGCTGATTCTTAATGGGGGGTGGGCTAGGGAAGAAGAGAGGAACTTTGGATTGGGCTGAGGGGAGTCAGTGGAGGGAAAAGGTGGGGGGTAGAAAATATGGTGTAATGAGATGGACACTATTACCCAGTGTACATGTATGATTGCAGGAAGAGTGTGACTCTGCATCATGCACAGCAAGATAAATGAGAAGTTGTGCTCCTTTTGTGTATTCTGTGTTGAAATGTGCTCTGCTGTCATGTATAACTAATTAGAACAAATAAAAATTTAAAAAAGCAAATAACCATTCTTCATCCTTAGAAACTAATGGGAAGGTAACACTCTAAAGAATGTTTAGGCAGCCTTAAATAATCTTAAGAAATAAAATGATATTTTATTATTCCTCCTCCCCAGGAAAAATGAAGGTAATAAATATTCATACATTCCTCTAAACTTTAAAGCACAGTTTTCTAAATAAGTTTTAATGTGGACTTAATAAAAATTATTATAACTGGTCTACTTTCTCTAAATCTTAAACAATTTCACACATTCCTGTTCCCAAATTACACTTTTGCCTCACAGTAATTTTCCATGCCAGAGAATTTTAAAATCTACTTTTCATCCCAGAATCCACTACACCTATCCAATTCATTTGAATTATTATCCACAATTACTGAAAAATAAAAAAAAAAAATAACAGAATTGCACCATGACAAGTTTCATGGTATGTTCAATCTCATAGCATCCAGCCTACAGAAACCATCTAAATCAGATCTACAACATAATTATTTTTCAATTAGTAATGTAAGATAGTTATATTTCCATATGGAAACTCCCTCAAAAACAATATACCCTGTAGCTCCACAATCACTAATAACAAAAAAGTACAATCACTAATTATATATTCAGCTAATTCAGACAAACCATGTAAAGAAATGTAAGGACAGGCTATTTATGGTTGGAAGCATGAAATGGGAACCACATGTGTTGGAACACACACTGAAGGGGAAGTCATGATCCATTTCTATGTGCATCTCGAAATAAAGGCTTCCATTTCAAGAGTGTACACACAACACAGCATCTATCCCATGGTATTTGAAACAGAGAGTGCTCATATGTTATCTATTCTAGGTTCCTCATTCTCCCTTCTAAAAAGTACATACTCATGCATGATCTTTCTCTAAAGCAAACCCATGGGCAATGTTTTAAACACAGAAAATAGTGATGAATGGTTTGTGGAATATAATGATCTCACAATATATAATTATTTGGACTACATAATTATGAACCATAACTTACTTTTTTTCAAATAGTAACCTTGAAAACAAGCAAAAATAGACTGGGGTGTAGGTTATTTGTCTTTTTGGAACTCAGAAGTCAAGGGTGAAACAAAAGGATGGTGCAAAATGCATAGTGAAATAATCAGGGTCCTTAACAACACAACTGCTCTGATGAATACATTTTTCTCTCAAGGAGATCCATCCATTCACACTGTACACATGATCCATGGTGTGGGGTAGGAGGCACATATCCTCCCAGATTTCCAACAGGTTAATACAATACTTGTACCCAAATGAAGGTTTGCACTCTTGGTATCTGTCCATATGAATGCAACACCAAACCCCTGCTTTCTCTTCACTTCCAACCTGCATGCAAGAAGTCACACACATGCACAAGCACAAAGGTCAAGATTATAATTCCAACATCACCCAGCCAAGTAGACAAGTGCAATCTACTGCTTCAGTGAATTTTACCCTCCAAGCTTCTACCCTTTAATACAAGCAGAATTTAGCCCTGCTGTATGGAGGCTGTGCCTGAAGAGGGTTCCACAGAGGAAATCTGGAGCAATTCAGCAACCACTCCTACTTGAGTATAGACTGGCTGGAAGAGCAACAAAGCATACCCCAACTAAGTAACTTCACCTGTGTTACTCTAAGAGCAGCATTTACTCTTGGATTCATTAAATGTAATTCAAGCAAGTGGCTCTTCTAGGAGGTTGATGCAGGTGACGTTTGAAGCACCATATGAAATCAAATGAGGACTCCACCCAGAACTCTGCACACACATGTGCACATGACTACACACACACACACAGTCTAGCAGCTCCACCAACTCTGACACTTGGTACCTTGGACCCCACTCAGAAGGATAAAAAATCAAAGCAAATAAGCTGGATGGGGCAACCCCAGATTTCCCCTGGTCACCTCTGACCTTATTCATGTCCCATTACAGGCACTTGGGTGGCACCTTGACATTTCTCACCCTCAGTCCGGGAGCTGCAACTCCACATCAGACCACCTTCTTGAGGTTCAAACCCCACCCCAGCACCAAACTGAAAGAATCACCTCTTTTGTTCCCTCCACAGTTCCTTTGATTAAGTCCTCTAGCAAAAACATTTCCTACTGGAGCAGAAAATACTTTACTCCTTTAGCAAGAAGGTAAACCAATAAACCAGGTCACCCACTACTTTTACTCAGGTGAGTGCCAGGTGGCAAGTGTAGTTCTTACCTGGCAGTTGAGCTCCAGGCGGCCATCTCACGCAGGTCCTCCATGTCTACACAGAATGCTGGGGTCCTGTGGTCCACCATCTCTTGGCTTCTACCTCTTGGCAGCATTCAGGTCATTCTCCCTCAGTCTCCAAACCATCCTCAATTCCTACTGGCTCTAACTTCAAAATATATCTCTGCTTCTTTCTATCTTACGTGTCAGGTTTCACAGTTCATGCTTCCTAATTCATCATTCCCATGTATGACCACCCCTACTACAGTCCACTCTTCTGGCTTAAAACCTTCATCTGAACTTTAATTTCTTCCACCTTTAGATATTAACTTCAAAACAGAAAAAGAACAAGTCTTCTGTGAAATCAGAATGTACCAACTATGAGAATACTACCTATTCTTATAAACTCTCAACTGCATAGCTAGCCCAGAGACCTAGGAAGTCATAAAATTAGACTTTCACAACTTTGTTGCATTGAATCTTAAAGAACTTATAAATTCTTATCCAGGAAGCAACAGCACCAAGAATAGCCAGGTCCCAAACTGTCCTTCCAGATCTCAACAACAATCACCTTCATACACACCTTCATAGTTCCAAGCTTTGGTCAGCTGCCAGTCCTATCTTCTTAGGCTTCTTGCTCAAACTGACAGAACTCCTGACTGTCCAAAAAGGCTATGCTTCCAGTTCTTATCAACGAGGTAGGTAAGGAACAGGGAAATAATACAACAGATCTATTTACTAATGTTCACTTATTTCAGACATCTTCTGCCCAGGGTCAAAAGCAGGAAAGAGCAAATTGGCCTTGCTCTGTTAGCTACTTTATCCACTTCAGAAGAACTCAAGTGATAGTCTAATATGTTCTCCCTTCTGACAGTTCCACCAATCAACACTTCAATTCATACTCTGGTCTGCTCTGGATGCACTGCTTTGGCCTGAGTGTCTGTCCCCTCTAAAACTCATATTAAAACAAAATCACAAATTTCATCTGTTAATGGTATGTGGTGGTGATGTTCTCAGGAGGCAATTAGATGAAGTAATGAAGATGGGACCCATGTGACTGCATTAGTAGATTTACAAAAAGAGTAAGAGGGAAAGACCCAAGTAAGTAAACTTGTTCTCTCACCCAGGGCCACCTTGGGACTCTACAAAGCTTTCCCCACCCAAGAAAGAAGTCTTTCACTACAAGCAGACACTCAACCACAAAGCTCCCTGCCTCCGGAACTGTAAAAAATAAATGGTTTTCTTTATAAAACTATTCAGTCTGTGATATTCAGTTATAACAAAGGAAAATAGACTAATGAGGTCACCCTAACTACTAACTACTATCTTTCTAGTCTACCACTGTCATTCCCTAAGTCAAAGTAAGTCACTATTTCTTTCGTTATTTATTTGGCACATCCTCATTATTATCCCTAAATTACTTCTAGGACTACATCCTTTGGTTTAAAGAGGCCCTAATGTCTTCCTCTTTTGTTGTACCTGGACAACACTAGGCAAGGTGATGCTTTTCAGAAAACAAGTAGTGACCAAATCCACCTGTGTTTCCAGGACCTGGAGCCAACCCTTAGCTGTACTTTCAAGGAATTAAGGATGGGGACTACATTGGGCAGTGAGTGGGGGAGTCAGTGGGGTGAGGAGGTGGACCTTAACTAGGAAAATCCACTCCCATATAAAACCCTGCATGTAACTTCACACTAACTAAAATTATAATTAAATTTACATCAGTATTATAAGTATCTGTCTCTCTCTCCCTGCACTCTCCACTAAACTGCAAGATCCATGAGAGCAAG
This sequence comes from Sciurus carolinensis, assembly GCF_902686445.1. Taxonomy (NCBI): domain Eukaryota; kingdom Metazoa; phylum Chordata; class Mammalia; order Rodentia; family Sciuridae; genus Sciurus; species Sciurus carolinensis. The sequence continues at coordinate 1,475,945 of NW_025920119.1, forward strand.
AACCATACCTAACCTGATTATTGGTAAAATCCCTATGAGTATCTGGCACATAGCTATAATTAATTACTTTAGCTCCATTGGTTAAAAAATTAATTTAATTTATGCTTCAGAAAAGCTTTTATAAGGTGCTCCTCTTGTGGTACATATTACATCTTTTCTGGAACAGTTTATAATAAGACCTAATATTTCTTGAGCTCTGACCATTCTAAGATTTTTTTAAAGGTTTCCTCTGTTTTCTACATGCATCCTCAATTAAACCTCATTAAAAAGCTACAGAGTAGATATTTTGATTATTCCCATTTTATAGATGTGACATTTAAGACAGAGAGCTTGTATAATTAATAAGAGGTTATACAGAGGAATGACAGAGATATGATTCAAGTCCAGGTAGCTCACCTAAAATCCCACACTTCCCATCACTACGGTATATCTCCCCTTCCTGAAAAGAATCCAAATTCTTAAATGCCAATGAACTAAGCCAAAATTAAATAAATGATATGAAGATAAATTCAGACTATTATATACAAGTCACAAGTTCCACATGACAACTCAAAAAGAAAAAATTATCTGAATCATTCAAATGTCTGACTCTTACTGTTATTTTAAACAAGTCAAAACTAAAACCACCCTTACTTTTCAAATGACTGACACTAATGGGATACTGAAACCCAAAACATTCTCATATTAAAAATGTTTTCTTCTGCTACTAATTCCCTGTCATAAAAATGCATAAAGGTGATCTTTCTCTGCCAAGGGATGCCAAATCACCAAACTGGACCTAACAGAACCGACATGTATTGCCCAGATTTTCCAGTACAGGAAGCATAAAAGTGTGAAGAATGCAGATCTCCATGGTTTTGTCTTTCCATATCTTACAGCACAGGGTGTAGGGAAATAACATGCATCAAGTTTGACTGGATCCTGCAAGATTTTCTTCCATGCAAAACAATACCAAAAACCAATGCAAGGCATTTGACAGGGAAGATGGACTGGAGAGGGAGCAAGAAGAAAATCTGAATTATTAGATTTCTTCCCAGCAGTTGCCTGTAAGTCCTGACCACTACACAGCCTCTTTCAGAGGCATGAGGCCTGAGAGGTTTGTGACTCCCTGGGTTTCTGATGCAGCATTGGTGTTCCATGGAATACATAAGGCCCAAAGCAGAATATCTTTAGAAAAAGAAAATTAAACCCACCTTCCATGGCTCCATGGGAAGCAGTTTCACGACCACCAGATCCCCATTTAAGGCTCTATTACAAGCAATAATCCCATTGATAAAAATGACTCCATCACTGCCCTAGGTCAAAGAGAGAAATAAAGGCACAGTCAGTTCACCAGGGTTTGGCACCAAAAACACTTCCTTAGTTGAAGAATGTTAGACTCCATAATCTTTCCACTGACTTAACAGAAACAATAGTCCACAGCCACACACACATATAAGGGGAATTCAGTCTTTCATTCTTCCAGAAAGTAGTTATGCCTTTTCAGAGGATAAGAAATCAAATGCTAATTTTTCTTATACAATGTGACAGCAAAGGGTCTAGAAAGTCACCACTCAAACTTTTCTGAGATGCTGGATGGATACAGATAAGATTCAACACTAAAAGGAGAAAAGATGAAGAGCGGGTGGGGGGAAGGAATCACCCTATATTCATATTTGATTACAAAAATGGTGTGAATCTACTTTGTGTACAACCAGAGAAATGGTAGTTGTGCCTCATTCATGTACAATGAATCAAAATAATAAATAAATAAATAAATAAAAGGACAAAATGTGATTACCATGAAATTCTGTAATTAGCTAAATTTGGCATTTCCAAATCACCATGCAAAAGGGTTGGATTTTAGTTGCTCTGAATTTTTGTAGTTTCCAATTACAAAACTATCAGATATCTCTTCAAACAGATTTTCTGTTCAATTTCAAATCTAGCTAGGGGTTGACAACTATGGCCTATGATCTGCCAAACCTGACCCCACCCTACTCCCTGAGCAACAACTATAAAGTTAGTGACAAGGAATTATTGCAACTGACCTCATGATAGCTTCACCAGAAATTGAGACACTAGGAAATAGAGAGTGAACAACTCAAGTGTCACCCATCGCCATCCTGCTGCCTTCTGTAAGTTACAGAGTGACATGATCTCATGGTCCTCCCTGGAATGAAGAAAGCTATTTGGAGGTCACTGAATGTAAAAACATATACAATGAAATGCCTACTACATAAGCAGCTTATAAGAACCTGTTGGCAGCTCAGAGATCTAAATGCCAGGAAGATGGTAGTGTCATCTTCCTATTCCAAGAAACCAAGGAAAGAGGGGCTAAGTTGAACCCCAGGAAAAACACACACACCTCCACCTATTCAACACTATTTGATTCTTCCTTAATTTATTCAGAATGTTGTATCTATTTCCAAAACTTTTATTATAAAGTTACTAAACTTAGTTAACTATTCAATATTAAACTTTGAATCATTGATCTTAACTAGCTTTTAAGGCCAAAGAGTTCAGCTTTTTATTTTGATGCCAGAAGATTTGTCTTATCCATCAGGAAGAATTTTTTTTCTAAATGGATAATAAGGATCCACAGAAGAAATAGAAAGGAATCTAGGGCAATCTAAACACTCAGCAAAGTGGTCAGCATTTTTGTGCTTCAGGCAAACTTATCAATTCAATGTTTGACAAATTCAAACCCTACTTCCCACTTTTGTCTTAGTATCTCAAACTGGTACCAGTACCTCCACTTGGAAAGTTCTCTTGCTTACTCAAATCCTCTCTGAATTTGCACAAACTACCCATGACCTGTCTGCCCATGGTCAGTCTTTATCCCTTCCAATAAAACATCCCTAGCCAGCAATACTGGAAGTAAGGGCTCCCTCCGCTCAAATCAGAGCACTTTGACTACCACTGTCTTGTGGTACTTATCACTTCTAAATGCACTGAAATGTCTAAGAAGCAGTAAGCCTTGCACCAATTAGATGATCATCTCAAACTTGCAACACGCACAGGAAAGAGTTGAAAGATCAAGAGATTGCTTCAGTTTCCCACATTCAGGGAATAACTTGCCAATAATTTTAAGCACCTGGATATGCACTCCTCTCTTCAAGCATTCTGAAACAGCCTCCTGGAACATGTAGGTTTCAAATATGCTCCTTTTCTTCTCTTGTGTGAACTTGTTGTTTGACCTTTTGTCACCTGGTGAAGTGCCGAAACCATGTGAACCAACCACGAGGGACACACCTAGAAACATGAGGCAGCTATCATTTCTGTCCTCAAACAGCTCTGTATTTTAAAACTGGAGACAGTATGCTTATTGTTATTACCATTATTATTTAGAAAGATCAATAAAAGAATGAAATTCTTTGATGATTAATTCAATCACAAAGAGGAAAGAATGGGTAAGAAAACAAACAAACAAAAAAAATGTACAGTTGAGAACTGAGCTTTAAGTAAGCACAAGAACATGCGTGGAACAAAATCTGAACAATTGGTTTGATATTCCTTGCTGTTTAAAGGTACAAAATTTTAAAAATAAGAATTATTAAAAGATGGTCAATTTTCTGGAGAAAATGAAACATCTGTGCACAATACATTAATGAATTAAGACAAAAAAAAATCAAACCTAATTCTAGAATAAACATGGGAGAACAGTGAACAGTTCACCAGAAGAATTAGTCTCCTCATCCTAAGAGCTGCCTCCACCTCCACACCCACTCCACTGGTACCTCAGTTCTCCTGCTGCCAGGACAAGACTATTTCCTTAGCTACCTCTTGTGGGTTACTCAGGGGCTAGAGGTTCAGTCTGTAGACAGAATTGCTCATTACTGGTTCCAGGGGAACCTCCACTGCTGAGCTCAGAGTTCATCCTGTCTGACATACTTTAGTTGTCACCAGCTGAAACCAAAGAGATCAATGAGTGCATCCTCCTCTGCCCTCCCAGAAATTTAGTACTTTGGTGCATTACAATTATACATATAGTGGGACTGTTACATACTTGTACATGTATGCAATATAACAATATATTTTGGTTGATTTTGTTGCACAATATTTCCACTTTACTATCCCTCTTTCCTTCCCCTGGCCCATTTCTCTAATTTACTGGTCTCCCATCCATGTTCATAACACTCACATCATTTTTTTCTCTCTCTAGCTTCCACATATAAGAGAAAACAGATGTCCCCTGACTTTCTGAATTTTACTTTTTTTTTTTTTTTTGCTTCAAAGAATGTTCTTACATTCCATCCATTTTTTAGAAAATGACATAAGGGTATTTTTTTATGACTGAATAAAACTCCATTGGGTGTACATGTCACATTTTAGAGGTCATCAAGCTTTTAAAATCATACTGATGAAAATACAGTACCATTATTATTTAAGTATGTACAAATGTACATATAATGGGAGGGGAAGGATATCTCCAGGTCATGGACTCTAAAAAAATTTGAGGAAGGATTTCAAGGCAGAACTGAGTGTGAGAGATGCCTACTCCTGGCAAAATGAAAAAATACAAAGAGAGATACAGACAGAAATCACAAGTGGATTCTTACATGAATTCCCTAATACAGAATGAATTACTTGTTTAGAGTCCTGCCTATATGGAAGGAGGTAGTGGCCAATTGGAGATCAGGAAAACAGCTCGGTTTTTCAGAGGCACTGTGGATTTCTGAAGCACTAATGAGCAGAGGAGAAGGACAACCGTTTAAAGTTGCTTCAGGGAAAAAATCAACCTGGTCAAAGGCTTTCTCATGGAGGTGAGAAAGGGGAGTAGCAGCTGCACCTTAGGAAAGAATAAAAGATATGGGCAAAGGAAAAGAGGGCTGCACTGGAATTATGCAAACAGACACTGAAAAGAAGGGGCCCTTGTTTGGTACCCCACAGCATGGACTGGTAGATCTGGAAACCAGGAAGGTATGGAGAAAGCCAGCACATGGAAACTGGGTAGGTTTCCACCTAGGAGGCCAGGAGACAGAAACATCAGTATCCTGGGAAGATGATAATCTAGGTAGAGCAATGCTTACTTCCACATGGAGCAATCCACCAAATACTTGGACATAACTGACAGACAGAAATTAACCTGTAATTTGCATACAGATATTCAGAGTGTTCAAGAACAGATGAAATTGCTAAGGGGGTATAGAGTGCAACAGAGAAGGGCCTAGGAAAAAGGACATTCTCATTCTAATAGGACATTTTCACAGATTTTAGAATTCTAGTCTGTGGATTATATTTTCTCAGTACTTTAAAGTTTTCATTCCATTGTCTTACAACCTCCACTGTTTCTGATGAGAAGTCAGTCATTAGTCTAATTGTTAATTCCCTGAAAGTACTTTTTCCTCTTCCCTGGCAGCTTTAGAGATTTTTCTCTTTATCCTTGGTTTTCTATAGATGTACCACAGTATGAAAGTATGGGTAGCTTTTTCTCCTGTGTGGTGGTAAGAAGGCTTCTTTAATCTGTTGCTTGATAATTTTCATCAGTTTAGAAATGTTTTCAGTCATTCTCTTCACAAATACTACTTCTCCCTCAATCCTGTCTGGGATACAATTACACACTTTTGACCTCTACATCAAATTCACCCTTGCTTCTAGATGTGCCCTTCAGGGTCCTAGTTCTAAACTGGAGTAATTCATAAACACCACACACACCCCACATTACAGGTCCCTGAGTTCTACCCACTATCACTCTAACCCTAAGAGGTTATCAAATGCATTGCTCAGTTTTTCAGAAGATCTTCCAAAAATTGGCAGAGATTCACTAGAGAAAAACAGCTGCAAATACTGTTCTTATTTCCCTAAACTTTTATTTTCTTCTAGAAATTCATCCTCTTGTTGCTTCTCAAACATCTTGTAATAATTTGATAGGTGAGGGGGAGATGGCTTTTCTATTTGTTGTTTGATGCAAGATTTATTTCCAACTATTTACTATCCCATAAATGAGTGCAGAAGTAGCAATCTAACTCTACATTCACTCTAAGTATCTTAATTCCCCAATTTCCTTCAATATAGACTCACTTTTCTCCCTGAAAAACTTCTCCATACTTATCTTCTTTCCTTCTTATATTACAGACAGAAATACTCTTAAATATTTACAACCTCACATTCTCAATTTTATTCGTATCTGTCTGCTCTAAAACTTTACCACCAAACCCATTATTCTCTCCAGAGTTGCCTTTCTAATAATACCAACCAAACTAAGATCCTGACCCTGCTCCCCTCATGCCTTTAAGCCACCAGCTACCATTCCACAGCTTTCATTCCCCTCATTGAGGAAGTTTTAAAATGTGGTCTAGACTCAACACTTCTATTTCCTCCATTACATCCTCTTTACTCTGCCTTGGAATATGACTTTTACATTACTATCTATAAAAAATTAAATTTTTGATAATGCTGCTTGGGAGGAAGAGCCTCATTACTAAAGCAGGCATGATCTTAGATGGAGGATTATATCTCTTTCCTTTTTGGATATTTTTTATGGCTATGCAAGACACCACTGACAAATTCTTCAGAATACAAACTTCTCACTTTTGGCCTCTGGTATACCTCAGTCTCCTGGCTCTTCTAAATTTCTCTCAAATTCTCAGATTTCCTGCTGATTCACCCTCTTTCATAGGTTTACCTCTGAGGTTTCTACCATTTTCAAGGGTCTATTCATAAGACTCGTATCACTTCTCTGCTAAAGAGTTAAATCTACATTTCTAGTCCTGTTCTCCAAAGCTCCTCTTTAACATTCAAACTTCATGCTGAGTAATATTGTCCAGAATTTTGAATGCAACATGTTTCTAATTCAATTTATAATTTTCCTCAAACTGTACTGTCCATCTATGCACTGTATCCAGGTTAATGACATCATTATCATTCCTGGGCAGTAAGCAGTAGTCATCTTATCTCTTTCCTCCATTAATAAACTTATGGCCAAATTGGGACTATTCTATTTTCATAATGTTTCTAAATAGATTCCTCCATTTCCAACTTGATTAGCACTGTCTGAATTCAGGTTGTTGCAACAGTACAGCATAGAGATGACAAAAGTTTAAAAAGTTTAATAAGTACCTCATTCCATCCATGTTTCACCCAAAACACAGAAGATATTTTAGGATGTACCTTTTCAAAACCCTGCAGGATTCCGCACTGCAACTTTGTAATACAATCTACATTTTTATTCTCATTTTTTTTACTAAAAGTGTTTTCCGTACCAAACTATATGAATTTCTGATGAAAATGTTAGGTTGGGAGAGCCCATGCATGGCTTCAAAGTCTGAAAAATATCTTAAAAATACATTGGATTACAAGTATAAATTTTGGATGAAACAGAAACAACTACGTGTACGTCCTGAAGAGTAAACAAATGGAAGACAGAGTGTTGGGAGGAGAAAACCAAAGTGACTATTACTGGGATGGATTTCCACTGTTTGTGTTTTTGTTTGGGGAATGGAAAAGAAGTGGATATTTTGCCCCAAGTACTGGCCATCATCATAGGAGTGATGCAGGGTAGGCTGCTAAAACATCCATATAAATTCCACAGATTCCCTGGCCAGAAAAGGAGGAAAGAGTTTGATCAAACATAGGTGACTGCTAGTGGCAATTAAGAACAGGAGAATGCTGATAAAAAAGGTATCCCCTAATTCCTGTGAACACTGTACAAGTCTCAGACTGAACCTTAACTCTTTTGCTATGTAAGACAGAGCAGCATCATAATGGCTCAAAACTCTGAAGTGAGAGTTTGGCTCTCCTTTACAGAGAATAAAACTTCCATTCTGAGTTTCAGGGATGGTCTAAAGACAATTTCCAGTTTAATAAAAAAGTTCATGATTCCTCAGAAGAATTCATTTCTACACAGAAGACTCTCTTGAGTCCAGGAGTTTGACGTCAGCTTGGGCAATACAGCAAGGCCCTCTTAAAAAAGTGAAAAAAACAGACACAATCTAAAATCATTTGAAATACAAAAAAGAATCCTAAAAATGTAATCCATTCTAAAGGAAAAAATTAATACATCCCAACCTCCCAACCTCAAAATATCTCTGATATTAGAATTACCAGAGAAAAGACTTTAAATCAGCTATGATAACTACACTCACTGAAGTGAAAAGACAAGAAACTTGAAACAACTGAAAAGATAAGAAATGTCAAAGAAAAATTTAATTTTAAAATGATAAATTTAAAGCTAATAAATACATTATCTGAAATTTAAGAGTCAGTTGGTAAACTTCATAGCTAAATAGACAAAAGATTAAAGTGTCAGTGAGTTGAACTTAATCAGTGCAAACTATACAAACTGAAAAACAGAAAAAAGACTGAACAAATGGACTGAGCACAATGGATCTGTAGTCAATATCAAAAGGTCAAACATAAGGCTAACTGGAGTTGTAAAACATAAGAAGTGAATAGGTCCCTCCAAATTAATGAAATATTAACTGAAAACAACCCATGTAAAACACATAAACATAGATTCAAGAAGCTGAGTGAATGCAAAAAGAGACAAACTTCAAATAAAAACTACACACATCATTATCAAACTACTGAAAACCAAAAATCTAAAGCATCAAAGGAAAATGACATCCTCCAATCAGAGGACACTAAATTCTATATCCAACAAAAATATCCTTCAGGACCAAAGGCAAACTGGAAATACCTTCATATAAAGGAGAAAATTCATCACCAGCAGAAATGACAAGAAACACAAAAAGGAGCTTTTCAGGCTAAATGGAAATGAAATTGGAGTAAAAACTGAAAATTTCATGTGTTTTTTGTCGACAGCTACTAATGTATGTGCTTTGAAAAGACAATACAGTAAACTAAGAAAGAGGATGACATGGATATGATAAGGAGAACCAGCACAAGAGAAGTGTAAGGAATTTCTCAAGCTGACATAAAAAGGAAACCCCAAGATAGAAAGTGTCCATCAAGCAGAGGGCAACCTCTAGATTAGAGGATGGCAATTTAGATTGGAAAAGTGTCAAAAGAAAGAATATTACAACCAAGATCACTGCACAGAACTGCTGTAAAAACAGACACATGGAACAGAATAAAGAGCCCCAAAATGAATATATTTATGATCCACTGATCTTCAACAAAGATGCCACAATAGGGAGAGCACAGTCTCTTCAATAAATAGTGCTAGGAAAACTGAACATGCAAATGTATGAAATTAAGACCATAAACAAAAATCATCTCAATATACATTGAAGAGTTAAATATAAGACTTGAATGTGCAAAACTATTACAATAAAAATAAAGGTGTATGACACTGATCTGGGCAAAGATTTCTTTGGAATATGAACCTCAAAGCATAAACAATAAAAGCAAAAAAAAATTCAAATGAGATTGCATCAAATTAACCAGCTCTTCAAAACAGCAAAAGAAGCAATCAATACAATTAACAGACAGACACATATAAGGAATTCAAACAACTCATGAACAAGGAAACAACACTATCTTAAAATATATAATTTATATATATATAGTATATAAAAAATTATATATATGTGCATAAAAATGTTTAACTCAGAAGTAGAAAACAGAATGATCGGTTCTAGGAAATAGGAAGTTAAGAGGGGTTGGGGAGATGTTTTGCAATGCAGAGAAATAAGTTCAAGGACCTACTGCATATCAGGGTAACTACAATTAATGACAACATATTGTATACTTGAAAATTGCTAGGAGAAAGTTTAAGGGTTCTTACCACAAAAAAATAGGAAGTATGTGAGGTAATGGGTATGTCAATTAGTTTGATCTAGTCATTATACAACATATACATACAATTGAACAAATAAACCAATACTTGTAAATAATGGGAGCCAGGTTTGTCAATGTTGAGGAAATTACAAATAAAGAAAGGCTAGAACTGCAATTGAATTGGAGAGTAATTTTTTAAAATATTTTATGTGTAGATGGATACAATACCTGTATTTTATTAATTTTTATGTGGTGTTGAGGATGCAAGCCAGTGCCTCATATATGTGAGGCAAGCACTCCACCACTGAGCTACAACCTCAGGATAGGTACCTGTCATCTCTGTGCCTGAATGTCCTAATCCACAAGAGAAAGAGATTTTATTCACTGCACAGGGCATGGGCATAAATGAGATTGTCTGCAGAACAGGCTTGGTATCTGATGGTGTGTCTTTTTTTAAAAGCCTATATTCCCTTAAGACGTTTTAGCTGAGCTCTGGTTTACCTGGATGGGCGTAAGACTCTCAAAGTCTTATCAGCTACTGAGATTTATTAAGTCTTAAATACAGACCTGGCAAATTCCAAGTAGAGGAAACAGGAAAGGCCTGGTCACAGAAGATGGTGCCAGCCAATCAGATGAGCTGAGACACTCAGGCTCCTGCAGCTCTGTAACCTTCTCTGCTTAGAAAGCAGAAACAGGAGGCTGAGCAGGGAGATGCTGAGTCACATGATACTTAGGGACAGACCTGGTTACAGGAGTCAAGCCCATTCAAGTCCCATCACTCTTCTGCAGCCCTAGTCATTGCAGGCTACAGTGGCAACAAATATGCCCTTTCCTATCTGCTAACCTCTGACAAACCTCTGAGCTCTCCCACCAGCTCCTATAGCACCTCATGAGCCTGCTGCAAGGATATGCAGCTGGATGAAAGAGGAGACAAAAGCAAGCAAGAAATCCAGGCCCCTCCTGCCACCCTCACCACTGAGAATCATGGCAATCGAGTCTGCCACAGATGCACATCACTATCTGAAGCTCCCAGGACCTGTGCTGCCAAAACCCAGAAAAAGCCTTAACATGCATTAAGCACATAGGTCTACATTATTAGGAGAATTTCTTCCCTCATGAGCCCACAAACACAATGCACACACATGTCAATCCTTCAGGCATCAGGAGTGTCAGAAATGTCCCACTTGGAAGTTCTTCACCCATTCAATGGATAAGCATTCTGCAGTACCTCCTCTACATGGTGATGAGTGGGGGGCCCAGGGGTTCTGATCCCAGAATAAAATCTCTGCAAAGAAAAGGCATAAGTTTCTTCTCTTGCCTGATGACATGGCTTCCTTGTTTACTCCCCACTCATCCCCAATACTTGCATTTCCTCTCCTGCCCCAAACTCCTCCAGAGTCAAAGACTTCAGCCATACAAGGCTCTGCATGATGGACCCCGTCTTTTTCTGACCTCATCATCACTCTCCATCACTCTGCTCTGGTTTCTTGGGCCTTCTTGCTATTCTCTGATCCCAACTCAAGGGCTTCACATATGTTGATCCTTCTGCCAGGAACACCCTAAATGCAGATGACTACATCCTCCCTTCCTTCATGTCTCTGTTCAAATGACATCCCCTCTGATATTCAGCAGCCATTGTCCACCCCGTTCTTGCTATCAGCTGAGACACCCTGAAGTACAGCTCTAAGCAAATCCTACCATGCTCACACACCTTCTATAACCCCTGCTACCTGTTGAGGCGAGTACAAATGCTGCAGCCTGGTTTTCACAGTCCTGCAGATTGGGATAAATGGACCTTTCTGCCTCAATTGTTTCTCTGCATGTACCTGACCACAAGCCATGTTGCTGGTTGCAGTTCCAAAGTTCAAAGCTCCCTCCTGCTGCCCTCTGTATACTAGGGTCACACGAGCCTGGAAAAATGGTGCTTGAATCCTAACTGCTCTCAGTGTGACCTCAAAGCAGGTTGCTTAATATCTCTGTCCCTTTGGTTCCTCACATATCAAATAAAGGAGATGATGATTCTCCTCATGGGGCTGTGGTGGGGAATGAAGGATATCTGCCTTGGAATCTCCTGTCACAGTGCCCAACACCATGTGACCCTTCCATGAGCTGGAAGGAATTATGCAATACTAACATTAGCACAGAGTCCATCCTAATGGATGGCCAAGTCACTTTATAGGTAAGACACTGAGTTAAGATCATGAAGTTTGTCCCAGACAACACAGCTAAGCAATCACAACCCCTGCTTTTCCTCTGAACCCCAAACAAGCATATGAAACAAATTAAAAGCAGTGACACTGAGTTAGTCAAGAAGACAATGTTCACATCAGACTAGCATGGTGGGCATGGGGTACATCAGCATCAGGTGATGGCAACCTTTCCAACTTTACCAGTACAGTTTGAGCATTTCTAATCCAAAAATTCAAATTCTGAATCTTTCTGAAGTCACTGTGATGCCATGCATGGACTATTCCATATCTGGCCTCATGTGATAGTTCACATCAAAATGTAGGTTCACTAAGATAACTTATAAAGTAACCTTCGGGTTATGGTACTAAAGTGCAAATGAATCATAAAATTAATTTCAAATGTAGATCTGGGCCCCATCCCTAAGATATCTCATTTTCTGTTAGCAAATATTACAAATTCTAAAAAGTATCCAAAATACTTTTGGTCCCCAGCATTTTGGAAAAGGGACAGTATTGCCATTCTCATCTGGATACTCCCTGTTGATAATGTGGTTCAGGTAGGAAGAGTCTTGGGCAGTACAGGATGTTGTGAGCCCCATGCCTGGTCTCTTCCTGCTGGATGCCAGAGGCAATCCCAACTGTGGCAACCAAAATGTTCCAGACATTGCCAAATATGTCCTGGGGTAGGGTTGCCACATTTAGCAACACATACTAAAAATGTATTCAATTTTTGTGAAATTCAAATTTAATTGGTGGCCTGTATATTATCTGGCAACACGACTTTGGGGGATGGGCAAAGCTATCTCCCTGGTTCATGAAGAAAGACTGGGTTAGAGTCTAACCATGCAGTTCCCATGGAAACAGCATGTAACTCCAGCCTTCTTGGACTGCCGCACCTCTCCAGCCTGGGCTGGAAGGCTCATTTCCCAAAACACCACACTCCACTGGGCAGCTGTGCAGATCACTCCCAACAGCCCCAGTTCACAGAACTAAAATCAGCTTCCCCTGCAAGACTGGCCTCATCTCCTCATCCCCTGACTCACAGAATAAAACTTGGTTGGACACACAATCTGTCTGTCATCCTCCTGTGTGGCGAGGGGAAGGGTGAGGAGACTCTTCCTGCCAAGGGAGTAGTCCACAAACTCTAACCAAGGACTCTCACTGAAGGAGCCTCCTGGCTTCTGGAGGTGACTCTAATGACTGAGAATGTGGGGAAGGGGAGGTACAGGAAGGAGTCATTATGTACCAAAACTGAACCTCTCCCCTTACTGACAACTGGGCCCCCTTTAGCAGCCCCTTTTATAATTGTCCCCATCCAACAGACCTGCCTCAAACCAGGACCTCCTCACTCCTTTAAGATCCCCTCACTTAGAACCACACACCTGTTCCTCCACAAAATGAGGTCCCACCCACTGGGGTCCCACCCACACAGACACCTCAAGGTAGGCTGCACACAGAGAGGATCCTCACACCAATCCAGCCCTGCAAACAGCTTAAAGACACCAGAAATACCCCCTTACCTCTGGCCCCACAAACCCCAAACTCAAGGGTCACACCTCTAGCCCTGAGGCAGTAGACCACCAACCTGGGTGAACCTGCCTCTAAAGTGCTAGCTCCCGTCAACAAAGAGAAACTCTCTAGACGCTGCTGTCCCCCACCCAAGGTGCATGCACCCTACGGGGGGGGGGGGGGGGTTTCCTAGCACCTACCTCCTTCTTCGAAGTGCTAGGAGGCAGTGGAGGATCCTGTGTCCAGGAGGCAGCGTCAGCGGTGGAGCCGGCTCCTTCACTTGGGACCTCACGACGGTGGCTGCTGAGGCTCTGGCGCCCTGGTGCAGCTGCAACAGCGGAGGATCCAGTACCCTGAACGCGGTGGTAGCAGCTCCGGTGCTCCAGCAGCAGTGTCCTGGAGGCAGAGAGTGTGGCGGTGGCATCCCAGAGGCAGCGGAGTCCCAGAGGCAGCAGCATCCCTGGAGGAGGCGGTGGCGGCTGCCGCCACTGTGGCGAAGGCAGCAGCTTTGACTTCCTGGCTCTGGCTTCTCCTCCGCTAATGGCGGCATGTAAAAAGGAAATGCGCTATTGGTTAGGTCACGTGCTCCTGCTCTTCCCTCACTTCTGCTTTCCCCTAAGGGGGCGTGGTGGCAGAGAAATTTGAACCAATGGCGTTGCTACTTTTCCAAACCCGTATTAACATAAATGTGAACCAATAGCATTTACCCAAAAGGTATATATATCCTGCTAGCTGCTGCCGGTTCAAGCTGCAAGCTGCTGTCCAGTGTTCTATAGGAGGTTTTGTCTTTTGGATTCAGAGAGCAAGAACCCTGCAAAAGAAAATTGGTCATGAGCTTCTGCCTTCTGCTGGAACATCAGCAGGCAGAAACTGCCACTTACTAGGAACCCACCCACCAGTACAAGCAGGAAACTACTTTCACTACAGGAACCTTTTAGCAAGGTATGTATATGTATTCATATATATCAATATAGATGAAATTATATTTTCATTATATATAATGTGATCATACATGTTAGTTATTCAAAATAAAATGATTTGAAAAATAAACACAGGCAGGACTGTGGTTGTAGCTACATGGTAGAGCACTTCCTTAGCATGTGTGAAGTACTGGGTTCAGTTTTCAGCACGACATATAAATAAATAAAGAAGATCTGGAATGTTCTTTCAAAAATATGCTTCATAAATCATACAAGGATCAAGTTAAAAGGTTAATTTATTGTTTTTGGCTTTTCTTAACTTTTTATTAAATTTTACGAATATTTCTATATTGAATGTGTCACAGTAATGTAGACAGGAAGCTTTGAGAAAAAATATATGCAGGGGAAGATACTGAAGAAGAATGTTCTATATTTTCATTATATTCTTCATAATTTAAACATAGGACTATATATTTTTTTCTAATCTTATCTTAAGTAGAAGAAATCAGTTCAGAACATACCCTGTGAATTCATCTGTAGTCTTCTTGGCTTCTTTTAACTAATGAATTTATCTAAATAGCAGTCATTATCCTATATGGTATGTTTAATTACTTGGCAAATCCATTATCACTATTTTTAAGATAGAGTTTATAAATGCAAAGACTGACTGAAAAATGATGTTCAATTAATTAAAGTAGAAGGAATTAATTGTTATGTACCTTGTTTGCCTTCCATGTTAGAATTTCTGCATTTACAATTTTACATGTCATTAGTAAAAGGTCTGAAACATGTTAGTATTTATATGTAAGTGTGTGTGTGTGTGTGTGTGTGTGTGTGTGAGAGAGAGCATGCACATGCAATTTTTCAGGAGCCTATTTTGAACTATTTAAATTAAAGGAGGCTCTGAGTTCATGAAAAAATAAAAAGCACCTCTTATCATTCTTCATCTCTTCATGTATTTTTCAGGACTGGGAATATTTGTCGAGGTTGAAGAAATATTGGTGTTTTATGGGTAGCTACAGGTTTAATGAAAAAGAAATTTCATATCTCTTGAATCTCTGAGTGCTGCGCAGTGTGCTATTCATATGAACCATGTAAGTTTGCAATAGGGAAAATGTCTGCTTTCCTTAGTGAATGTTTGAAATGTACTTCTCAAGATACTGTAAATTTTTTCATCTGTATTTTTTCTTATTGTGCACTTGATGCTGCCCCCACCCCAGGTTTCAAAGCAGAGTTAAAAGTGGGACCCACCTTATAATATAGACTACTCTAATTTCAAATGTTTTGGGTTATTTTGATGTAATTTACCTCATATAGCAAAAGCCCTGCACCTATTAGTGGCTAATATTTTGAATCATCTTGTTTTGAATTGGTAAACTGAAATTAATCACAACTTTTTTTAGTTATTATTTATAGGAGGCACCCAGCATAAGGTAGTTTATATTGAAGGATAAAATAAATGAAGATTAATCCATTAGTAAGTGAAGAATTTCAAATTGAATGTATGGGCCTTAAAACAAGTAAGGACCATTTTGTTGCAGATGAGTGTAGGCTGAAACAACAACAACAAACCTAGGAACCAGGGATTTTTCTGCAGAATAAAACATAAAAACACAAGCTTATCAAGTACTTTCAAAACCATATTAAAATTGTGATTGATAACAACAACAAAACCTTAATATAAGCCTACAAGTCCTGCTTAGGTGCATGTGTATGGATCTATACATCACAAACACAAACACACACATCTTAACTCATTCAGTTTTAACCACTGTGTTCCATAGTTAATATTACCATCCCACTTCTGGATGGCTTACAGTTACATAATGCAAGATATAATAACTGAACCAGAATTGAAAACTACACTGACTTTGTGTGATGATCACAAATGTTTGCTTCTCCAGCACTTGTAGCAGAAAGTACATCTTCACTATTTAGACTTTTTATTTCCACACCTATCTACCACTGCAGAAACATATCTCCTCTTGAATCATTACATGAACATTATGAATAGGTAGATAAAATCAAAACCAAATGAGATTCCAGATTTAATGAAGTCTGAATGAATGCATTGTACTGAATAAATAATTTTAAAGTTTGGAGGAACTGGAAGTTTACTTTGTTATCTCACTGAATATGTTTTATTTAGTATTTGGACATATGTATTCAACAGCTACTATTGAGTTCTGGTCATATGCAAGGAACTGGATATACTTCTAATAATGAAGCTAGAAAAATGATAGAGTTATATTTTAAGAAGATAATAGACATACTAAAAACAAATTAAACTGTCATAGAACTTTTTATAGGAATAATATGTACAAGTAATACTTGAAATTTAAGAGAACTCATGTGAATTACTATGAAGAAATTATATACAAACACATCAAATATACATTTACATAGGTACATAACTGCAAAGGTACTTCCAGAATAGTTGATGTGTGCATATGTACACATAATGAGTTGCACTGTCTTGATTATTAAGAGAATATTTTGTGTTCAGTTGTTTGACATTAATTATGGATGAAAATATCTATTAAAATTATAAATACATTTCATGTTTGCATCATAAACTGTCCTTTTATTCCCTTAATGATCTTTTGTTTAAAGAATCTTTTTTAATAGCTCATGGATTTTAGGAAGTGTAGCTCATGGATTTTAGGAATAGCTCATGGATTTTAGGAAGTGTATGGGAAGGTAGTATTTATGCTTGCTCTTAAGCTTAGCAAGAAATCATTACAGTGTGGGATAGATGCAATTACCTGCTTCCTTTTAGGTTTTCTTTCAAATTGAGCCAAAAGGAAGTTCAGAGCTGGCAGAATCATATTTTATGTTTACAATGAGGAGTGTAAATAGCAGTTGTGAAAATTTGGCTTACAGAGCTGTTAGTTAAGATAGAGATAAAAAACATGTCTAAACTTTGGTAAATCCAAGTGGCTAATTTAGCAACTTGTATCCTAAACCAGGAGCAACCAGAATAAACTTTTAATATGAAACTTCTCTAATTTTTGACTATTAAGTACTCAAATATATGCTCATCTTCAAATGTTTACTAGATTTCTGAAGATTTACTGATGGTACCATATGGGACAAAGGGTCTGTGTCATTGTGTGGAGATAAGTACCTTTTTAATCTGTAAAATCCTGCTGATATGAGTTACACATATTAACTTTATACATAAGTTTCATATGAAAATGATCTGCTTTAAAAATCTTGAGAAACTGATTTAGAATTAGCTTTCTGTTTTTGTAAAAAAAACTTATCAACACTAGCAATTTCAACTAACACTAATTTATTGTCTCACAGTTAAGTGAAACAGACTTTTAGATGTGCTCAACTGAGTTCTCTCACTAAAGTACTGCTAGGTCAAAATTAAGGAAATAGCAAGGTCAGGCTTTTAGCTAAAGACTCTTGAGAAAAAAGAAAAATCTGCTTCTGAGCTTATAAAAGTTGCTAGTTAAATTCAGTTTCCACTACAGGCAGGATTGACCTTCCTTTTTCTTTCCTGGTTCTCAGATTGTGACTGCTCTTAGATTCCTTAGATTGCTCATAATCTTTATTTCTTGTCACTCTTCAAAGCCTCTAAGGTTGTGTGCATTCCTACCCTCACATGGTTGACACCTTTCTGACTTCTGCAACTAGACAACTCTCTGCTCTTAAGCTCACCTATATTAGCCTCCTATTTTCATATCAACCATAGAAATAATGCAATAATAAAGTGATATACAAGCAGTTTCCCAGTTCCCAGGATTTTAGTTGGATAGATCAGAAACATTTTAAAATTCAACAGGGCATATTGAGATAGGTTTGTAGATGTTATTGTTTTAAAGGTAGACATGAATGAGTAATTTGACATTCACTGGGGATTAAATAATTCTTTTACATGGTCTTTGGACTGGTGTTTTGTAGGAATAATTTGTAAATAAAAACTGAATGTGGTGATACCTATAAGTCTAGCAACTTGGAAAAGCTAATTCAGGGTCAGTCACAGCAACATGTAGACCAATCAACAATAGTGATACCCTGTCTCAAAATTTAAAAAATGAAAAGATGGGGGATGTAACTCAGTGATAAAGTACCCCTGGATTCAATTCCCAGTGCCAAAAACAAAAGTGAATAAATTAAATAGTTTAATGAGCTCTGTGTAAGTACAGATATGTAAAACCATGAAGAAAAATAACTATTGGGTACCACTATATTAAGGAATAGAGTACACTACTATCTGATTTAAGACAGTAATATATGGCAGGTTTTAATAAAAAAGTTTATTCAAACAAAAAAGCACCCATGACATCTCAACATTTGTATTTCTGATAAAACTTATAATAGGTATTTATATCATAAAATTTAATTTATTAGTTTGTTAATTTATTTGGGTCCATGTTATAGTAACATGAATATAACACTTGATAATGTTTTTGGATATTTTTTATTTTGTGAATAGGTTCATTTTAGTCTTAAATTTTATTTGTGCATTTTAACTGTAAGTAGTGTGATTCATTGAGAAGTACTTGTACATCCACATAATTTATCCAATTCCAGTATCTTAACTTTCCCTTCCCTCATCTCTTCATTTGGTCACTTTTTTATATACTGATTCCCTTCTATTTTCATGAGAATCTCCTCCACCCCGAGTTTACTCTTTTCTCTCTGGTTTTCATACTCAGAAAAAACATGAGCTTTGTTTAAAAGAATTAGCCTATTATAGCCATATATGTATACACACATTTTTTAACAGTGAAATTCACATTAGTCAAGCTATTTAACCAGCATAAATGCCACGGAGAAATGAATGCATAAAGAAAATGAGGTATATATACACAATGGAATTTTATTTAGCCATAAAAAAGAATAAAATTATGTTATTTGCAGAAAAAATGAATAAAATTGGAAGTATGTTAAGCAAAATAAGACAGACATGTTATAATTTATTAAATGGCCAATCCCCTTTTTATCTCCAAACACAAGAGTTGCTCTAAAAAGCATGAAAGCTCTTGTCTCACTTGCTCCATTGATATAGAGGAGCAAAGATCTCTTGCAAGGTTTAGCCTTATAATTCTATACTATGTCAATAAGGGAAAATCTCAAAGTGTTTAGAAAATAGAATTAAGCATACAAAGAAAAGAATAGTTTTGGAAAATCTAATCATATTCCTTACAATGAAATGCAATAATGTATTTTAATCTGCATCCTCTAGAAGTATTTTTATGTTTATTGGATAAAGTATTTAAAGTGATATTTAAGAAGGAATTCAATTTTGGTTTTATTTTCCTTGTGTTCACTTTTTTCTTTTCTTTGCAGTGCTGGGGATATGAACCCAGGGACTTGTGCTTGCAATGCAGACACTCTACTGACTGAGCTATCTCCTCAGCCCATACTCACTTCTTTATAGCATTAGGAATGTTGTTTGCTATGCCAAATAATAGTCGCTATGGTACTGCATTAAGGAATATGAGAACAAGATGGGGTGGCATAAGCAACTCATGAAAGTTAGGTCATGTTTTTTGATGTGCAAATTAACTTTTTTGTTAAAAAAAGCTGAAAAAATAAATGGGCCCTCAAAGATAGACAGTATATATGAAAGAAAATAAATATTAGTAATTTCTTAAGATCTGTTTTAAGATGCTAGGAAGAGGAGAAGGTCAAGTTGGCTGTCCACTTTGAATTAATCCAATATGCCTGCATGTATTATTTATTTAATATTAAAATAAAATAAAATCCTATATTCTTGTCCAATAGCAGATACATTCTTCTCTGTAAGATATTAGCTGTTTCAATGCATAGATTTCTTAGACTTTGGAACTTATTACTGTCAATTCATTGACAGAGATGGGGAGAGTGTCCTCATTAGAGATGGAGTGTCTTAGGAAGGACATTTTTCACCTGTGGTAGTAGCAAATGATAATAAAAAATATTGCAGTAATAATCCTTATGATGGATCTGAGGATCCCAAGGAATGATTCCTGCAAATATTCATGAATAATGGGCTCTTTTTTTAATAAATCTGATTCTGAAGTTTTGATTGAATAAGAAGTTCACTCACATCTTAAAAATTCATATTGTTTTTGATATACAAGTTGTGTATGATTAATCATTTATAATTCTTTATTATTCTTGCTTTCACTTCTCTGTAATTTTGATGATGAAATTTGTGCAATAAAATGTCCCTAATTTCTTAGAATTCTATAGCAAGATTTTGGTTTTATTGTTATATATACTCTTTCTTTAAGGATATATGCATTTTATTCCTATTGTTTTCCTTATAAGGAAATGGAATTAATATTTATTTAGTACCTTTTACATACCAAGGACTATGTTGTCTATATGAGTTTGATCATTTATTGCAAGCCTTACATTTTTTTTGCACTACTTTTACATATTCTGATCAGTAGTTATTAGATTACTGACTCTAGTCATTACACAGATTAGGAAATTGAGGTTTAGGGATACCCTATTATTTTCTCAATGTCACGTTTATAGTCACTGGTGGTATTAGCATCTTATGGAACTATATGCATGTATTTATAGGTCATCTAGCACAATTGTTTTATGTGAGGTATTGTTTCACAGACATCTGATAAACTGCTCAGAGTTGCTGAGAAAATGGGAAAGCAACAATAGAACACAAATCTAATGAGCCCAGAAATTTTTTCCTACTAGCTATCTTAATATTTTAAAAACTAAATAAAATTATCAAAAACTTTTGATAGTCAAGTGTCCCAGCTGAGCTAAGGAGATGCTTTAGCACTAGACGGAGAGAGCCCAACTGTGTATTCAACTACATGATCCACCCACAAATGATCAGAGATTTCAAAGTACTCTGTCACCATAGAATTTGTAAATGCCCTTATGAGTAATGCCATCATCCGAAATTCTCCACAATCCCACACAATCAGACTTGACTGAGTTATTTATCAGATGTCACTTTTGCATACACAATGAACAAATATATGCACAAATGATATACACATAGACATACTGATAGTTCCTTTATGCAAATAATTTTATAAAATCCTGTATATGACCATAGGAACACTGAGATAATAAACCATGACAGAAAAGCAGAAATACAAATGTGCTCACTTGTAGAGTTACTCCTATGGAGAGAAAAAAACACTGCACTAACAGTGGTAAAAGAAGATGGGATGCATGAGACATTCTGGCAATGACAAAGGAAACAATGTTATCAACAAATTTATGACTGAAATATTAATGATGACCTGTCTTCTAAGACTAATGAAGTTAGACTGTGAAAAATAATTGGTGTCTCCTTATAACCTTTCCTTTGCAATTCACAGCTGTATTCTTCTTATGAACTACTGCTTGAGAAATAAAATTAATAGTGCATCACTTTTCTTGCTTTTACATCTTTATAGGGAATAATTACAGTGCTCCTTATTTTTGAAAGCAGTCATTCATGTTATATCCCAGGAGTGCTTAAACTAAATAATTTCATCACAACTTTATGGTCAGTGGGGTAATGGACAACATCTTTTGGCCACAGATTTTGGTTAGATGTGTAAATTAACAGTAGGAATAGCTCCAATATATGCAAAATGCTACACATACACATATACATCTTTTTTTTTAACATCTTAAATAAAGTTGAATCTGTTAATTTCCTAATCCCTGATTTTGATCTGAGATTGTCTCAGCACACACATGGTAATTTCTATAGATTGTTATTGTTAACATGACTTCAGTAATCTACACTAACTTGCTTCTTGGAATTAATTCCCTTTTGCTTTTGCTTTTTTTCTTCACTATGCAATTCACAGTGTTGACTCTAGTGCACATTGTATTATTTTATTTTGGATTATATACCAAAATATCACATGTTGGGTAGTCTATAAAGTGAGAAATTTGTTTCTTACACTTCTGGAGGCTGAAGAGTGCAAGATCAGTGAACTGGCATTTTCATTTTTTTTGGTGCAAGTCCTCTTTCTGGTTCATGTATGGGACCTTCTAAATGTGTCCTTATGTGTCAGAAACAGCCAGCTTGTTTTCCTGGGCCATTTAATAAAGGTGCTAATATTTTTTTTCAGACTGCATTTTGATTCATTGTACACAAATGGGGCACAACTTTTCATTTCTATAGTTTTACACAATGTCGATTGATACCATTCACGTAATCATATATGTACATAGGGTAATAATATCTGTCTCAGTCTACTCTCTTTCCTTCGTCCACCCTCTTGCCCCATTTTCCTCTACACCATCCAAAGATTCTTCATTCTTCTCTTGCCCCCTATGCCCCCTCTTTATGTATCATCATCCACTTATTGGAGAAAACATTTGGCCTTTGATTTTCTGGACTTGGCTTCTTTCACTTAGCATGATATTCTCCAGCTCCATCCATTTACCATAAAATGCCATAATTTATTCTTCTTTATGGCTGAGTAATATTCCATTGTGTATATATACCACAGTTTCTTTATCCATTCATCATTGAAGGGTATTGAGGATGATTCCACAATCTAGCTCTTGTGAATTGAGCATCTGTGAACATTGACGTGGCTGTGTTGCTGTAGTGTGCTGATTTTAAGTCCTTTGGGTATAGACAAAGGAGTAAGATAGCTGGGTCAAATGGTGGTTCCATTCCAAGTTTTCTGAGGAATCTCCACACTGCTTTCCAGAGCAACTGCACCAATTTGCAACTCCACCAGCAATGAATGAATGATAAGGTCATTCATCTTATTCATGGGAACTCCATCCTCATAATTTAATTACCTCTAGGAAACCCTGTCTCCTAGTACAATCACTTTGGGGTTAGTGTTTTTACCTATAAATTGAATGGAGGCAACATTCAGATCATAGCAAATAAAGTCTAATCTTGGTGCACTTTTATGTTTTGTTGCCTTGGATATGATTTCTCTCTGAATATGCTGTCAGACAATTTAGTAGAATGACTGGCTTCTGCTACCAGTACCCTGTACCCTGGTTTGATTCCTCTTGATTTAATTTTGGTTGGGGATTTAATATACTCATAGTAAGAACAGTTTAATACGTTTGATAAATGGTTTAATACATATTGTCTAGAAGTGATCTGACATTCAATACCTTTTATCTCTCTAGAACACTTCAGTGACTTACAGAGTCAATATTGAGCAGAACATGTCAGGAAAAGACAAATTTATTGGAATGAAAAATAGTGGTTCAAAAACTAGTGAAATTAGTATAATAATTCATTGATTTAAGTTTTCTAAAATACCTCATTAAAGACAGAGAGAGAGAGAGAGAGTCCTTCTATCTGACATTTATAATTTATTAGAAGTATTTGAAATAATTCTCTAGTTAAGCAGTAAAATTTCTAATAGCATTATTTGGTCATTCTCAGCCTCTGACGGACGTTAGAAACCACCAGAATGCTTTTCAAATGACAGAAGCCAGGGCCACACGCTCAGAAATTATATGGTCTGGGATAAAGCCCAGTGACAGGCATTTTTTAAATTTCCCATTTGATTTATTCAGGTTGAGAATTGCTGGGCTATAAAAATATAAATTAGCTATTGTCTCCTTTTGAGCATATTATAATAGAAGCAGCACTCTCCTATGTATGAAAAAAGACTGAAAGAAACATTTCAAACCTCTGCTCATTATTAACAGCTCCCGCTTGTGCCATAGAAGTAAATCCTGGACAACTGCTGGAACTCCCAGAATAGGAAGGGGAGAAAGAGACTATTTCATGAGACCATAAAGCAATGCACTCCCTATTAAGTGGAATCAAACTCTAATAGTTATGCACTCATGCTTTATATATATTATCTCCTTTGATTTCACAGATGGAATCTCCTGGTAATTTTTATTGGAATTTCCTTGATGACTAAAGATTTGAGGATTATTTTTATGTTTCTTGGCCATTTATATTTCTTCTTTTGAGAAATGTGTTGGTGTTTTTGTTGTGTACTTGTTTTATTTGTTGTTGTTATCTTTTTTAGTTCTTTTTTTACATTCCAGATACTAACCTAATGGATGAATAACTGGTGATGATTGTCTCTCTATTCTGTTCCACTGATCTTGTTGCCTATTTTTATGTCATTAGCATGCTAAGTTGTTAAAATGGCTCTGTAGAATGTTTTCACATCAGGTGTAGTGATGCCTCCAATTTTGCCTGTTTATTCTTGGTATAGCTTAGTTACTTAAGTATTTTAGGCATAGGGTTGTGGCTCAGTGTTAGAGAGTTTGACTAGCGTGCATGAGGCCCTGGGTTAAATCCTAATCATAATATAAAAATAAATGTATTGTGTCCACCTACAACTAAAACAAAATGAAGAAAAAAGTATTATATGACCTTTTGTGAAATTTAGGATTTTAGTATTTTTTTTTTAGTACTGTGAAGAAATCCATTGACATTTTGATGAAACTTGCACTGAATCTGTTGATCACCTTGTGTGGTAGTACAATTTAACAATATTAATTTTCCACATTCATCCATGAAGATCTTCCTATCTTCTTCACTGTTTTGGAATTTTATTTTAGTGGTCTTTCACCTTTTTAGTATGGTTTGTTCTTAGGTGTTTTATTTTATTTTTGAGACTATCGTGAATGAGGTTGATTTGCTGATTTTATTCTTAGCAAATTTATTGATTTGTAGAAAATTAGTTCTAAAAGTCTTCTGTGCAGTCTTTAAAATTCTCTAAGTATAACCACATCACCACCAAGAGGGATAAATTAACTTTCTCCATTTCTATTTGTATCTATTTTATGTATTTCTCTTGACTAAGTGCTCTGGCTAAATTTTTAAGAAATATGTTGAAAGAGAATGGTGAGAGTGCTCACCTTTGAATTTTTTTCTTATTGTAAAGGAAATTCTTTCAGTTTTTCCAAATTCAGTATGATGCTGCCTAAGGGTTAGTTACAAACAGTTTTTATTATGTTGTGGTATGAACCTTTTATGACATTTATTCTGTGCTTTTATTATAGGAGATGTTAAATTTTACCAAAGGCTTTTTCTGCATCTATTGAAATGATCATGTGATCTCTTTCATAGATTCTACTTAGGAGTTATATGACCTTTATCAGTTTGCTTAAGTTGAACCATGCTTGTATCTGTGTAATGAAACCAACTGGATTATGGTACAGCCTCTTTTTAATGTGCTGCTGAATTCAATCTATAAGTATTTTATTGAGGACTTACACCTAACTTTATCAGGAATATTGATCCATAGTTTTCTTGTTTTTATTTTCTTTTGTGTTTTTCTTTTTTCATTTTTGTGCATTATCAAGTTTTGTTAGGTGGCTTCACTAAATGATTTTGGGATAGCTTCTTCATTTTCTACTATATGGAATAGTTTGAAGAGCACTGATTTCAATGCTTTAAAAGTCTAGTAAAACTTAGCAGTGAATCCATCTGGCCCTGTGCTTTTCTCTGTTGGGACACTTTTTGCTACTGCTTCAATCTCATTACATTTTATTGATCTATTTGTGTTTTGTATCTCCTCTTGGTTTAAGTTTTATAGGTCATGTGTGTACACAAATATTAATTTTCCACATCCATCCATGAACTCAGGGGTACTCGGTCAATGAGCCACATCCCCAGCCCTATTTAATATTTTATTTAGAGAAGGATCTTACTGAGTTGCTTAGCACCTCACTTTTGCTTAGGCTGTCTTTGAACTTGTGAGTGTCCTACCCAAGCCTCAGGGATTACAGATGTTTGTCACCATGTCTGGTTGTCATAAAATTTTTAGAATATTTTCTAACAATACTGGGAATTTTGGTGGTATCTGTTTTACCTTATTTTTCATGTCTTAATTATTTGGATCTTCACTTTTTTTCTTTTGGTTAGCTTAGCTAAAGGTTTGCAAATATTATCTTTCCATAGAAACAACTCTTTGTTTAATTAATTTTTTAAATTATTCTTTTAGTCTATTATTTTTAATTACATCATTATTTTTATTTTCTTTGCTTCTGATATTGTGTTATGCTTTACATATGAGATATACCTCCAAATATCATGAGTGAGAACACAAGAAAGCTTATGTGTGATAGGATGAGCTTATGAATGCCTTAACCTAATCGGTGCATTAATCCTCTGAGAGGGATCAACTGGGTGGTAACTGTAGCCAGGTAGGGTGTGGCTGGAGGAGGTGGGTCACTGGGGCATGTCTTTGGGATATATATTTTGTCTATGGTGAAGTAAGTGTCCTTCCTCCCTTCTTCTGTGTGTGTGCATGTCTGTCTCTCCCTCTCCCCACTCCCCTCCCCTCTCTTCCTTTCTCCCTCTCTCCCTTTCTTCCCTTCCTGGTGCAGTGCTCTCAGCCACTTTCTTCCACCACATTGTTTTGCATGATGTTCTGTCTCACCTTGGGACAAGAGCAAAGGAGTCAGCCACTTATGCTAAAGCTTCTGAAACCATGAGCTTTTCTTCCTTAAATTGTTCCTTTCAGGTCTTTTCATCATGATAGTGAAATATGACTAAAATAGTGGATTTATTTTGTTCTTCTTATTATTTTTTTTGTGTGTGGTGCTGTGAACTGAACCCAGGGCCTCGTGTTTGCAAGGCAAGCACTCTACCAACTGAGCTAAATCCCCAGCCCTGTTCTTGTTATTCTAAGAGATTGA
Source organism: Sciurus carolinensis (assembly GCF_902686445.1). Taxonomy (NCBI): domain Eukaryota; kingdom Metazoa; phylum Chordata; class Mammalia; order Rodentia; family Sciuridae; genus Sciurus; species Sciurus carolinensis. The sequence continues at coordinate 1,502,793 of NW_025920119.1, forward strand.
GATAAATTATTAGATTATTTGATATCTCTCACTCTCTAATCTCTCTTTTTTTTTTTCTGCCATTTTTCCCTTCCCCCCCTCCCCTCCCACCCTTCCCCTCCATCTATACAGTCCTTCCTTCCTCCATTCCTGCCCCCTTCCTAAACCCAACTCCAACCCCAACACTAACCCTTCCCACCCCCCATTATGTGTCATCATCCACTTATTAGCGATATCATTCTTCCTTTGGTTTTTTGAGATTGGCTTATCTCACTTAGCATGATATTCTCCAGTTTCATCCATTTGCCTGCAAATGCCATAATTTTATCGTTCTTTATGGCTGAGTAATATTCCATTGTATATATATACCACATTTTCTTTATCCATTCATCAATTGAAGGACATCTAGGTTGGTTCCACAATCTGGCTATTGTGAACTGAGCAGCTATGAACATTGATGTGGCTGTATCTCTGTAATATGCTGATTTTAAGACCTTTGGGTATAGGCCAAGGAGTGGGATAGCTGGGTCAAATGGTGTTTCCATTCCAAGTTTTCTAAGGAATCTCCACACTGCTTTCCAGAGTGGCTGCACCAATTTGCAGCCCCACCAGCAATGTAAGAGTGTACCTTTCTCCCCACATCCTCGCCAACACCTGTTGTTGCTTGTATTCTTGATAATCGCCATTCTAATTGGGGTGAGATGGAATCTTAGGGTGGTTTTGATTTGCATTTCTCTTATTACTAGAGATGTTGAACATTTTTCCATATGTTTGTTGATTGCTTGCATATCTTCTTCTGTGAAGTGTCTATTCATTTCCTTAGCCCATTTGTCGATTGGATTATTTACATTCTTGGTGTAGAGTTTTTTGAGTTCTTTATAGATTCTGGAGATTAGCGCTCTATCTGAAGTATGATTGGCAAAGATTTTCTCCCACTCTGTAGGCTCTTTCTTTGCATTGCTGATAGTTTCCTTTGCTGAGAGAAAGTTTTTTAGTTTGAATCTATCCCAGTTATTAATTCTTGCTTTTATTTCTTGTGCTATGGCAGTCCTGTTGAGGAAGTCTGGTCCTAAGCCGACATGTTGAAGCTCTGGACCTATTTTTCTTCTATAAGATGCAAGGTCTCTGGTCTGATTCCGAGATCCTTAATCCATTTTGAGTTTAGTTTCGTGCATGGTGAGAGATATGGGTTTAGTTTCATTCTGTTGCATATGGATTTCCAATTCTCCCAGCACCATTTGTTGAAGAGGCTATCTTTTCTCCATTGCATATTGTTGGAACCTTTGTCTAGTATGAGAAAATTGTATTTATTTGGGTTTGTGTCCGTGTCCTCTATTCTGTACCATTGATCCATCTTTCTATTTTGGTACCAATACCATGCCATTTTTGTTACTATTGCTTTGTAGTAGAGTTGAAGATCTGGTATTGCGATACCCCCTGCTTCACTCTTTCTGCCAAGGATTGCTTTAGCTATTCTGGGTTTTTTATTCTTCCAGATGAATTTCATAATTGCTTGCTCTATTTCTGTAAGGTACATCATTGGGATTTTAATTGGAATTGCATTGAATCTGTATAGCACTTTTGGTAGTATGGCCATTTTGACAATATTAATTCTTCCTATCCAAGAACATGGGAGATCTTTCCATCTTCTAAGGTTTTCTTGAATTTCTTTCTTTAGTGTTCTGTAGTTCTCATTGTAGAGGTCTTTCACCTCTTTTGTGAGATTGATTCCCAAATACTTTATTTTTTTCGAAGCTATTGTGAATGGGGTAGTTTTCCTAATTTCTCTTTCTGAAGATTCATCGCTTATATATAAAAATGCCTTAGATTTATGTGCATTGATCTTATATCCCGCTACTTTACTGAATTCACTTATGAGATCTAAAAGTTTTCTGGTGGAATTTCCTGGTTCCTCTAAGTATACCATCATATCATCAGCAAATAGGGATAGTTTGAGTTCTTCTTTTCCTATTCGTATCCCTTTAATTTCTTTGGTCTGTCTAATTGCTCTGGCTAGAGTTTCAAGTATGATATTGAATAGAAGTGGTGAAAGAGGGCATCCCTGCCTTGTTCCAGTTTTTAGAGGGAATGCTTTCAGTTTTTCACCATTTAGAATGATATTAGCAATGGGTTTAGCGTAGATGGCCTTTACAATGTTAAGGAATGTTCCCACTATCCCTATTTTTTCTAGTGTTTTGAGTATGAAGGGGTGCTGTATTTTATCAAATGCTTTTTCTGCATCTATCGAAATAATCATGTGATTCTTGACTTTAAGTCTATTGATATGGTGAATGACATTTATTGATTTTCTGATGTTGAACCAACCTTGCATCCCTGGGATGAAACCCACTTGATCATGGTGCACTATCTTTTTAATATGTTTTTGTATGCGATTTGCTAAAATTTTGTTTAGAATTTTTGCGTCGATGTTCATTAAGGATATTGGTCTGAAATTTTCTTTCCTCAATGTGTCTCTGTCTGGTTTAGGAATCAGGGTAATATTGGCTTCATAGAATGAGTTTGGGAGAGTTCCCTCCTCTTCTATTTTCTGGAATACTTTGAGAAGTATTGGAATGAGCTCTTCTTTAAAAGTTTTGTAGAACTCAGCTGAGAACCCATCTGGTCCTGGACTTTTCTTTGTTGGAAGGCTTTTGATGACCTCTTCTATTTCATTACTTGAAATTGGTCTATTTAAATTGTGTATGTCCTCCTCGTTCAGTTTAGGCAATTCATATGTCTCTAGAAACCTGTTGATGTCTTCGAAATTTTCTATTTTGTTGGAGTATAGATTTTCAAAATAGCTTCTAATTATGTTTTGTATTTCGGTCGTGTCTGTTGTGATATTTCCTTGTTCATTCCGAATTTTAGTGATTTGGGTTTTCTCTCGTCTTCTCTTTGTTAGTGTGGCTAAAGGTTTATCAATTTTGTTTATTTTTTCGAAGAACCAACTATTTATTTTGTCAATTTTTTGTATTGTTTCTTTGTTTCAATTTCGTTGATTTCAGCTCTCAGTTTAACTATTTCCTGTCTTCTACTACTTTTGGTGTTGGTCTGTTCTTCTTTTTCTAGGGCTTTGAGCTGTAGTGTTAGGTCATTTATTTTTTGAGTTTTACTTCTTTTATTAAATGCGCTCCATGAAATAAATCTTCCTCTAAGTACCGCTTTCATAGTGTCCCAGAGATTTTGATATGTTGTTTCTTTGTTCTCGTTTACCTCTAAGAATTTTTTAATTTCCTTCCTAATATCTTCTGTTATCCATTCATCATATAGTAGCATATTGTTTAATCTCCAGGTGTTGGAGTAGTTTCTGTTTTTTACTCTTTCATTAATTTGTAACTTCAATCCATTATGATCTGATAGAATACAAGGTAGTGTCTCTATCTTCTTGTATTTGCTGACATTAGCTTTGTGGCATAATATATGGTCTATTTTAGAGAAGGATCCATGTGCTGCTGAGAAGAAAGTGTATTCGCTCTTGGTTGGATGGTATATTCTATAAATGTCTGTTAAGTCTAAATTATTGATTGTGTTATTGAGATCTATGGTTTCTTTGTTCAATTTTTGTTTGGAAGATCTGTCCAGTGGTGAAAGAGGCGTGTTAAAATCACCTAGTATTATTGTGTTATGGTCTATTTGGTTTCTAAAATTGAGAAGGATTTGTTTAACATACATGGATGAGCCACTGTTTGGGGCATAGATGTTTATGATTTTTATATCTTGCTGATTTATGCTTCCCTTAAGCAGTATGAAATGTCCTTCTTTATCCCTTCTAACTAACATTGGCTTGAAGTCCACATTATCTGAAATGAGGATGGATACTCCAGCTTTTTTGCTGAGCCCATGTGCATGGTATGTTTTTCCCCATCCTTTCACCTTTAGTCTATGGGTATCTCTTTCTATGAGGTGAGTCTCTTGCAGGCAACATATTGTTGGATCTTTCTTTTTAATCCAATCTGCCAGTCTATGTCTTTTGATTGATGAATTCAGGCCATTAACATTCAGGGTTATTATTGAGATATGATTTGTATTCCCAGTCATTTGGTTCATATTTAAAATTTTTGACACATCTTGGTTCCTCCTTTATTTGACAGTTCCTTTAGGATAATTCCTCCCTTTGCTGATTTGCTTCTTTGTTTTTTATCTCTTCCTCAAGAAATATTTTGCTGAGAATGTTCTGTAATGCTGGCTTTCTTTTTGTAAATTCTTTTAGCTTTTGTTTATCGTGGAATGATCTTATTTCATCGTCAAATTTGAAGGTAAGTTTTGCTGGGTATAAGATTCTTGGTTGGCATCCATTTTCTTTCAGAGCTTGAAAAATGTTGTTCCAGGCCCTTCTAGCTTTTAGGGTCTGGATTGAAAAATCTGCTGATATCCGTATTGGCTTCCCCCTGAATGTAATTTGGTTCTTTTCTCTCACAGCCTTTAAAATTCTGTTTTTATTTTGTATGTTAGGTATTTTCATTATAATGTGCCTTAGTGTGGGTCTGTTGTAATTTTGTGTATTTGGAGTCCTATAAGCCTCTTGGACTTGATTTTCCATTTCATTCTTCAGATTTGGGAAATTTTCTGATATTATTTCTTCAAATAGATTGTTCATACCTTTGGTTTGTTTCTCTAAGCCTTCCTCAATCCCAATAATTCTCAAATTTGGCCTTTTCATGATATCCCATAGTTCTTGGAGATTCTGTTCATGATTTCTCACCATCTTCTCTGTTTGTTCAACTTTGTTTTCGAGGTTAAATATTTTGTCTTCAATATCTGAAGTTCTGTCTTCCAGGTGTTCTATCCTATTGGTTATGCTTTCTATGGAGTTCTTAATTTTGTTTATTGTTTCCTTCATTTCAAGGATTTCTGTTTGGTTTTTTTTCAGTATCTCTAACTCTTTATTGAAATGATCTTTTGCTTCCTGAATTTGCTCTGTTAACTGTCGATTGGTGTGATCGTTCAATGCCTGCATTTGCTCTTTCATCTCATCGTTTGCTTCCCTAATCATTTTAATTATGTACATTCTGAACTCCCTTTCTGTCATTTCTTCTGCCATGCTGTTGTTGGATTTTATTGATGTAACATCTAGATTTGTTTGGGGCATTTTCTTCCCTTGTTTTCTCATATTGTTCAGGGATCAGTGGGTCATTAAGATATTGCAGATTTCCTCTATCGACTTATAATGTCCCTGAAGATTGCTAGTATATCCCCTCTTATCCTTCAGTAGCCTGAAGTCTTGGAGGAGGTTGATAATGCAGAGCTCCACGAAGAAGCTGCCTCTCTAGGTGTGGTAACCCTCAGGTGGCGTATATTCCCTGCTAGTGGGAGGAGGTGCCTCCACTTGTTGACCAATGGTCATCCAATGGGGAAGTAGACTGTGGGCTGAGGCAAGGCCTGTTTGTGCCTATGTCTCTGGCTTTACCGTCCCTGTGGGAAAAACTCCCCCCGGCCGGGAAGAGTCACTCGGTGGGGACGTCTCGCTAGTCAGTTGCCCTCCTAGAGGTTCCCCTCAATCTACAACTACCTCCTGGGCTGGGCTGTCTTCTTCTGCAACGATCCCAGGGGCCCAGACCTACGTCCTGGGCCTGGGAGCCTCACCCTTCGCAGGCGAGTCTCCTTAGGCTGCCTCTCCCAGAGAATCTGCCCGCAGCCCTGGAAACTTCGCTTCGCCCCTAGGCGTGTCTCTGTGCGGCTCTTCCAGCAAGAAGCCACCTAGCTCCTGGGACCCTGCTCTGCACCAATCGCCTGGCTATGCAGCCCCTCCCCTGAGCCACCACCTGGAGCCCCGTACAATAGCTCTGAGACACAGAGACCTGCCACACACCTCCTCCTCCGGACAGCCGCCCGGTTTCCGACGCAGTCACTAGGAATCCAAACAACTCACTTCGGGTCTCCTCCTCCCGCCAACCACCCGTAGCCCTAGGCAGTCACTCCAAGTCCAAGTGACCCGCCCTGTTCCTCCTCCTCCTCCTTGGGGTAGCCCCCCAGGTGTTCAGGAACGGTGGCTCCGAGACCAGGTGACTCACCACGCTCCTCCTCCAGGCAGGCCACCGGTGTTCAGGAGCGGTTGCTTTTAGTCCAATCAGCTCACCACTCGCCTCCTCCTCTGGCAACTGCCTGTGGTTCTGATGCAGTCACTCCCAGGCTAAGCGTCCCACCGCTCTCCTCCTCCAGGCAGGCCACCAGTGTTCTGGAGCAGCTGCTCCGAGTTCAAACAGCTCGTCACGCAGCTCCTCCTTTGGCAACCGCCCGCAGCTCTGATGTAGTCACTCCCAGGTCAAGCAACACGCCGCGCTCCTCCTCCTCCTCCGGGCAACCTCCCGGCACTCAGGAGCGCTCGCTCTGGGTTCAAACAGTTTACCACGCAGCTCCTCTTCTGGCAACCGCCTGTGGTTCTGATGCAGTCACTCCCAGACCAAGCGTCCCGCCGCGCTCCTCCTCTTCCTCCGGGCCGTTCCCCGGCGCTCAGGAGCGCCCACTCTGAGTTCAAACAGCTCACCACGCAGCTCCTCCTCTGGCAACCGCCCGTGGCTCTGATGTAGTCACTCCTAGACCCAAGCGACCCGCCGGGCCTCTCCTCCTCCTCCGGGCAACCCCCCGGTGTTCGGAAGCGGTCACTCTGGGTCCAAACAGCTCCCCACGCAGCTCCTCCCCAGGCAGCCACCCGGAGCCGCAGCGGCTGCTCGAGTCCAAGCGCTATGCTCAGCTGCCTCCTCTACGATGATCCCAGTTGTCCGTGTTTACCACTCCAGTGGGGGGAGGGGCGTCTCGCCGAGCAACTCCACTTCACAAATTCCCTGCGTTCCGGGGCTACCGCCCTATCCGGGACACCTCCCCAACAGGAGAGACTCACCCGGCAGCTTTGAGTTGGTCCCAATTCTCTCACTATCTCCTCTTTTGAATCTTGCGTCCTGGAGCAGCGTGAAATGCAGCCGCCCTCTAGTCCGCCATCTTGGCCCCCTCTCTCTCTTTTGAAAGTTAGCACTTATTGCTCTGAACTTCCCCTTTAGTGTTGTTTTTGCTCTATCCAATATATTCTGGTATGTTGTTTCCATTTTCATTTGATTCTAGGATTTTTAAAATTTCCCCCATAATTTCTTGGATGACTCTGTGTTCAACCAAAAACATATTGTTGGATATCCATGTATTTGTATAATTTCTAAAGTTTATCTGGCTGTTGAGTTTTAGTTTCATGTTACTGTGATCTGATAAGATGCAAACATTATTTCAATTACTTATGCCCTAATATGTAGAAAAAATTCCATGTGATGATGGAAAGAATATATATTCAGTTTGAGAATGGAATATTGTGTAGATATATATATTAAGTCCTCTTGGTCTGTAGTATAATTTAACTCTGATGTTTCTTCATTGACATTTTGCCCAGATGATTGATCTGTTTGCAAGAGTGGAGTTTTGAAGTAACACACTATTATTTTATAATGACTTATATATCCCTTTATGTCCAATACTATTTGTTTTTAAAAATTGGATGTTCCAGGCTTTGATGCATATGTACTAATTGTCATTATATCTTCTTAGTGAACTATTCCTTTGCTCAATATATAGTGACCTTTGTCTTATCTAATTTTGCCTTAAAGTCTGTTTTGTCAGATATAAGTGTTCTATTGCTCCTTGCTTTCAGATCTTATTTTTTTGTATTTGTTAAACATTTATTTTTCTGTGTTTAGTGAGTAACCCCATCATATATGATGCTACTATTTGGTTAGGAAAAAAATGTTTTTTTTTTTTTTTTAATTAGGACTGGGGATATAGCTCAGTGGAGGGATGCCTACTTAAAATAATGATTCCAGGCTTTGATCGCTAGCAATGAAAACAAGGAAAAAACAAATAAATTATAGTTTAAAACAAAACAAATTCAAAAGCGAATAATGTTTGAGAGTGATCATGGGGACTTCAGAAATTCCAATGAAGGTCTTGGATAGATGTATAATGTCTCTGCCTTTATTTTTGGCATATGAACAGTGTATCTGGTCATAATACTCTTTATATAGTCTCTTATTTTATGCCAGTACCTCAGCTTTTACCAACACATTTATGGAGCCTAAAGAAAATATATTGACCACTCTATTCATTAGATATCAGAAATATTATATCAATAAGAGAGTACCTCAACTTTATACTTATTTTAACTAAATAATTATTATTTAAATGAAGTCAATGAAAATTATTGAATTTATTATAGAAATGTTTATTTGTCCCAAAAAGACAAATTCTGAAGAGTTGACATTATTTAAAACTGAATGTCTGAATGAAATTCATGAACAATGGTTTTAATCTAGAATTTATGTCCTAATGAAACATCAAAACAGTACTTAATTTGTGGTTAGGGCTAATGTCATGTTGCAGTAAAACTCTTTTTTTTTTAGCTTAACTTCTTTTATTCAAAAGACTTGTTTCAAACATCTGTAAAACATTCATCAATCCATTACTATTGTACTTTTGTTCAAATTCAAGTGATAGAAGTAACAAGCAGTGTGTAGTGGGACTGATTCCAATTCAGCAGAGCCTCAGTGCAGGGACCACCCACCGCACACACCCACTGTCTGCACGGGTCATGGTTCACTTCTCTTAGCTAATACTGTTTGAAAGGTCACACTGTCAAAGGATCAGCTCTTACCAGCGGAAATAACCTTTCCAAAAACAAAATCCAGAATCTGGATCTCAAGTCAATGGGCCTGGGAAGGCTGACTTTGTGCTCCATCACTTCACCCACAGGGGCAGTTCCAACTCAAGGAGCACCAGAGACCTCACCGCTATTCTGACCTGCATCCACAGCTGTCTTATACCCAACTTACACAATGCATCTTCTTTGGCAACTTTAGCAGTGCTACAGGAGAACTATAAAGGTTTGGATTAACTCAGTATTTCAATATTTCATTGCAATTACTTAAATGTAATTTCTAATTGATGCTAGAACTGCAAAGCCTTCAAGCATGCCTAATATAATGGCAAGGGGGAAATTCTGCTAAATAATCACTGAAATGTTTTCGGTTATGTACACATACCTAATTCAGCTTACCCATTCAAAATATTACAATGGTAGCTGCAATTCCCCATCTGATCTTCTACAATAAAAGAAAAGAAAAACGTGAAGAGGAGCTGGGTATGCGGCTCAGTGGTGGAGGCTTGCCTGTCATGCATGAGGCCTGGGTTCCAGCCCCAGCACTGCAGAAAACAAAACAAAACAAAACAATAAAGAAACTAATATCTCGGCATTTGTCAATTTTTTCTGGAAGGCTAAAAGCCCAAAATGGCCAAAAATTAGTCAGAACTTTATATGAATTCTCACTATAGTACCTCAAAACTTATAATTTAAAAATTTTGAAAGCTTATTAATTTTTAATTCTTGTTCCATGAATTAAGCCAATTTTGGGATTGTGGCACAACACTGCCAAGCAACTGACACGGAAGTTCAGATCAAGAAGTTAAACTAAGAAATCTCTTCTATCTAGACAAAACCACCAAATTAAATTGCTTCCACTAAAAATTATCACTGCAAAATTCACACCAAGCAAATTAAAAGAGGTATAGCAAAAAAAGCAATACAAAGCGTGTTCACATGGCACAGATAAAGGGTAAAGGTTAAACAGAAGAGACCTCAAACAGGCACAGAGGCATGGTACACATGTAGCCCACTTTGGAAAATAAAAAGAGCTGCTAGTCTGATAACTTTATGTACAGTTTGCATACAACTTAGAAGATGTAGAACTGAAAAAACATCTACGTAAATGCCACAACAAAGTCAAATGAAATGCCAGGTGACAGTCTCACAAACTGGTTTCTCCCTGATGACAGCCACGGATGCTGCTCTAGGAAATGCCCTCTTCCTGATCAGGCATTTCTTTCTTAACCGAGAACACACCTGCCAGCATGTGCTTTGGTATCTTGGAGCCCTGGACTTTCAGGGCGTAACAAGCGTTCTCCACTTTGACCAGACTCTGTTTCAGGGTGTACAGCTTCTTGGAGACCTCGTAAGGCCTGGTGTTGCCAATGAAGGTGAACCTGTTGTAAACCTGGTGCAAAAACTGGCTCACTTCAAAGGGGGTGTCGATGTCCCATTCCCCACACTGTTAATACACAGTTGCATCAATTCTCCAATGAAATCAGCCACTCCCAGAATGTAATCCACAGGTGTTACTTTCAGCTTCCAGGTGACAAGCTGCTTATCTTCTGCATCTGAGGAGGGAGTCTTGTTTTCTTTATCACTGTCTTCTGTTGTAAATACCAACTGTTTATTAATTTCATCCATACTGATTATGGTCCGTGTTTTTGATGAAGTGTTGAAAAGAGACAGCTTCCACTTATTCCTGCAGTGCTTTGGTGATGGCTAGATGGATGCATATCTTCTCCTGACAGCTCCAGAGATACCTGCAACATTTTTTGTCTGACACAATCCAATTTAACTTCTGGTTCAGTCAGTATTTCTTCCATATCAGCAGCACTCATGATCCTGTGCAGGAGAAAGATGGTCCTCTTACTCTCCACGGTTATGTCGCGGCTAAGCTTCACCAGCCTCTAATACTTGTCGTGCCACATGTCCAGCTACTGCGCCTTGAAGGCCACCATCACGGGAGAAGACGAGCTCACATCCTTGCCCTCTCTCCTCTGGCCATGCAGGAAGGTGTCGTGCTTCCTCTTCCTGAAGCCTCCGGGGTCTGCTTCTTTTCGGCTCATGCCTTAAGGCCTTGCTGGGACACGCGGAGACTGTAGGCCCTGGAACGCAGCACCGCGCCAGCGTAGCGGCCCAGGAGACCTGACAAGGGCCTGTGGGATGCGGCGCTCCCAGGCCGCCTAAATATTTTCTGAATTTCCCTACTCCTAAGTTTTTTCCACACTATTTCATATGCAAACAACAACAACAACAAAATGCTCTGAAGTTTTCCTGAAATTCAATGCCTCTGGCAGAAAGGAAAGATAAGTTGTTCTGATCATTTTTTCTCTTCCTGTATACTTTTCAATGAATTGAGTCTTCCTGCATGAAAATAAATCAAAGTGTATAAAATTAACTTTTCCTATATAATTGTCTCCTTCAGGAAACGAAATGAGTTATCATACTTGAAGCAAACTGATCTTCCTCTTATTTCCTCCCTTTCTTTTAGTAAAACCTTCCTGCAATTCTATTTTGCATGAATGGGCTTTAAACCCTATCACTGATTTTAAACTTCATTATAAGATTAGCATCAAACACTGCTGGAATGTACTTGACTCATGTGTTAAGTCAGTAAGATTTGCAATTAACTACCACTTGTTGAAGACTCCATAAGTTCTGGGAATTTATTGTTATCTTTTAGATAAACTTAACTGCATGCATAGCTTCTAATTTTATTGCAATGCCCTAAAACTATTTCAGTGTATTTTAAAGTGATTTACCACTGGAGAATCATTTCACCAAATGAAGAATTATAACTGTCAGGTGGTAGAACAAACAATTGAGAAATGACAGTACTAAAAGTGAGCTTAGGAATTAGTGCAATTTCCTTATTTTTACAAAAGTAAAAGGCAAGGCTCAGAAAGTAAAATAAAATTATCAAAGAACATAAAATGTATAATGAGTTTCTGTATGATCTGCTTTGGATACAAAATCCTGAACCATGCTAATCTCTACCCTCAATGAATTATTTCTCTTCCTCCACATACTTTTCATTGTTTACTACCTTCATTCACCATTCCAACTAACATTTATGAGTATCTGTTCTGTACAATACACTGTTCTAGTCTTTGAGAATATGAAAGTGGGGGGAAATTAAATTCTCCTTATCATTTGTGGTTTACATTCTGGTAAAGAAGATGAACCATAATAAAATGAATAAGTTAATTTCATTAAAGAGACAAATGAACCATGAAGCTAACAAAGCCCAATTTTCTGGAAAATCCCCTGTTAGCAATTTACAAGAATGTAATACATTTTATTTAGTCACTATGTTGTAGAATAGACCTACCTCTTCAAATTATTCCTCTTGTATAATTGCAAAGTTGTATCCTTTGACTAATATCTAATTAATCCTCCCACTCCCTGACCCCAGGCCTTGGGAACCACCATTCCATTTTCTACATCTGAGTTCAAATTTTTAGATGTCATATGTAAATAAGATTGTGAATATTTGTATTTCTGTTCAAGTCTTGCTTCACATAACATAGGTCCTCCTGATTCATCCATGTTGTCACAAATGGCAAGACTTCTGTAAAAAGAAAACAAAAACGTCAAGTAGAAATCCATTTTTTATATGCACCACATTTTCTCTATTCATTCTTCTTTTGGTGGATAATTTGGTTTCATCTGTCTTGAGTATTTTGAATCATGGTGTAGTAAACATGGAAATACACATCTCTTGAAAATACATGAGATATTGATAGGTAGGTAGATAGATACATGGATCAATTGATTCCATGGGGTATTGCTGGATCATATGATCATATGACCTCTTTAATTTTAATTTTACAAGAAAGGTCCACAATGTTTTTCATACGACTGTACTAACTTACACTTCTATCTATAGTATATAAGAGTTCTCTTTTCTCCATTTCCTCTCTGAAACTTATCTTTTATCTTTTATATAACAGCCATTTAATGGTGTAAGAGCATATCTTGTGGTTTTAATTTTTATTATTTTTTATGGTTAGGGATATTGATCATTTTTTATATCATTTTTTTCATTTTTATCTCTTCTTTGGTGATGTATCTGTTCTTATTCTTTGCTCTTTGTAAAATAATTTTTCATATGAAATTGTTATTAGATTTTCTTATATACTTTATAAGAAATAATTTATATTAACATCTTACCAAATGTATATTCTTCACATATTCATTTCCATTCTATAGGATTTCTCTTTATTCTGTCAATTGTTTTCTTTCCAGAGCAGAAGCTTTTCAGTTTGATGGAATCTCATTCATCTATTTATACTTTTGCTTTCCTGGCCCATATCTTGCCCATTCCAGTGTCCTGAAGTGTTTTCCCTATGTTCCCTTCTAGTTGTTTCATAATTCCAGGTCTTATCAAAAAACTTATTGCCAAAACCAACATCATGGAGAATTTCCACTATCTTATTCTTTAGTAGTTTCATAGTTTCAGATCTTTTATTTAAAATTCTATTCCACTGTAAATTCTTTTCACATATTGTGATAGACAAGGCCTAAATTCATTCTTCACAGTTTACATATCCAAGTGTCCCAACACCATTTATTGAAGAGACTGTTCTTTCCCTGTTGTGTTTTTGGTACTTTTACTGAAAAATCAAATGACAGTAAATAACTTGACTTATTTCTGGGCTTTCTGTTCCATTTGTCTAGGTATCTGTTTTTATGCCAGTACCATGCTGTTTTGGTTACTATATCACTGTGGTGTATTTTGAAGTCAGGGAGTATGATGCCTGCAACTGTATATTTTGTTCAAGGCTATTTTGGCTACTTGTGGTCTCATTTCATATATGTTTTAAGATTGAATTTTCTGTTTTCCTAAAAAAATGTTATTTGACTTTTGGCAGAAATTGCATTGACTTTTTAGAACACTTTGGGAAATGCAGATCTTTAAATATTACTAGTTCTTCTAATTCATGACCACAGTATGTTTTCCCTTTTTGTATTTTCTTATAACTGCTTTCTAAAATGTTTTATAGTTTTCAATGCTCAGATATGTCACCACCTTGATTAATTTTATTTCTAATTACCCTTATTATTTTGTTGGTATTGTTGTAAGCAGGGTTGTTTCCTTGTTTTTTTTTTTTTCCTGGTAGTTTATTTTTAGGGTATTCAAATGATAGTGATTTTTATATACTACAACTTTACAGAGTTCATTTATTATTTCTGTCAATTTTGTTAGTAAGGATTTGTGTTTTGTCTTTACAAGATTACGTTTTCTGTCAACTAACATTTTGCCTTCTTCCTTCCTTTTTTGATGTTAGTCTCCTTTCTTTCCTTTTCTTGAAAGGTCACATGACTCAGACTTCTTGTAATTGAATAGAAGTGGTGACAGTGGATATAATTATCATATTCCTGTTATTAGAAAAAAATTAAATCCCCCCCACTTAGAATTTGATATTTTTGGGGGGTTTGTCTTATATGTCCTTTATTATATGGAAATACTTTTCCATTTCTTTTGTGAAGTTTTATAAAGAAATGATGTTGAATTTTGTTTAAAGTTTTCCTGTGTTTATCAAGAAATGATTGCACAGTTTTGTCATTCATTTTGTTAATGTGATATATCACATTTGTCAGTCACATATGTTGAACCATCCTCATTTCACTGGGAAAAATCCCACTTAGTCATGGAGAATAATTCCACTAATATCATGTTCAATTTGGTTTGCTAATACCTTACTGAAAATTTTTCATCTACATTTGTGAGGGATATTGAACTTTAATTTTCATTTCTTTTTTTCATTGTCTTTGGCATCGGGGTAATGCTGGATTGATCAAATGTGTTTTGAAGTATGTCCTTTTCTTCAGTTTTTGGATGAGTTTGCAATCATTAGAATTAATGATTCCTAGAGTGTTTAGTAGAGTTAAGTAATAATCATAATAACTTGTGCTTTTTTGATGGGAGAATATTTATGACTAAATCAGTTTCCTCATATTTTTATTAACTCAATTCTCTTAGATTATATTTGTCAGTGCATTTATCAATTTCTTCTAGGTTTTCTTATTTGTTTCAGTGTAATAATCATAGTAGTATCTTGCAATTCTTTTTTATGTCTGCAGAACCAGTTGTAAAGTCTCCATTTTTTGTATAATTTCATTTATTTGTGTCCTCTCTTTTATAAGTTTTGCTGAAGCTTTGTCAGTTTTCACAAAACCAATTAAATTTAATTTATATTTTGCTTTCTTCTAGTATATGTCATTAATTTCTACTCTGATATTTATCACTTTCTTTTATACTTGATTTGTTTGTGTTTATCTTGTTCCTTGAAGTATAACATTGGGTTATTTGGGATTTTCCTTTTTATTTATTTTTTCTGGTATGAGGATTGAACCCAGGACATTTAGCTACTTAGTAATATCTGAAGCCCTTTTTGCTTTTTTTTTTTTCTTTTTTTTGGAAACAGGACATCACTAAATTGCTTAGGGCTGACTTTGAACTTGTGATTATCCTACCTCAGCCTCCTGAGCTTCTGGAATTATAGGAGTGCACCACTGTCCCACCACTTCTGACCTTTGTTTTTGATATAGGTGATTCTTGCTAGTAATTGTCTTTTACAAAGTGATTGTACTATATATAAAGTTTTCAAATATTGTGTTTTGAGTTTTGCTTGTTTAAACATATTTTCAATTTTCCACTTTACTTTTTTCATTTTTTTTATTTTCCAGTTCATGTTATTTAATTTCCATGTATTTGTGAATTTTCTAAGACTCCTTGTATCAATCTCTAGTTCCAATATCATTTATTTAGAAAAGATACTCAACGTCATTTTGATTTTCTTAAATTGATTAATACTTGTTTTGTGTTCTAACATATAATCTGTACTTCAGAATGTTCTAGGGGCACTTGAATGTATATTGCACTGCTGTTATGTTAATTGTTCTGTATAAAGTGCACTTTATGTTTCTCTCTGGGTCACCTGTCCATCATTGAAAGTGGTATATCAAAGTCCCCTACTATTACTGAATTAAAGCATATCCCCTTTCAGATCCATTAATATCTGTTTTGAATGTTTACATGTACTAATGTTTGGTGCCTATATATTTATAATTCTTATATCCATTCAATGAATTAGCCCACTTATAATTATACAAGTTAAGTATTTTATAAATATCACACACACACATGACAGCAAATTTGTTTCATCCCAGTTTTAGAACTGGAGTTAAAGGAAAGTGAAGAAGGGAGGATAAGATGAAGGAAAGGAAAAGAAGAGGTAAGTGGAGAGGAGGGGAGAAGAGAAGGAGACAGAGAAGAAGATGGAAGGGGAGAGAGAGATTGATTATTGGGAACATTTGTACACACACATAAACAAAATCACATAAGCACTGTAAAATGTAATTCTGTTCATTCTATTAGCTATTGTATATTAAATTTCACATGTTTTATGAATTTTCACAATTTCATAACTTTGTCATTAATGCTATGTTTTTTGAAATACATTGGAAAAGAATACTAATTTCATCTTCCTAAGGAAACAGAAGGAATATCTCCAGTGTGTATGGGAGGAGGAAGAGAATAAAACAACAACACCAAACAAAAGCATTCATTAGAGACAGTGACACATATTTGAAGACCATGTAACACTCAAAAGGACCATGTAACACTCAAATAAGAATTGGCTCAGGGTAAGGTTTAGGGATCTAGGGTTCAAAGAGATGACAAATGTAATTAGAAGACATCAAGTCCACATGTCTTAGAGGGTGTGGAGACTATCAAGGGGACTTAGGATAGATATTCATTACTCTTGTAATTAGTCATCTAATGTAAAATTCATGCACTTATTAGGATAATTGAGATTTTTTGTAAAAAAAAAAAGGAGGGGTAATAACATATATTCCATGCTTGTATAATTATATCAAAATGAATTCTATCATGTATAACTTAAAAGAACCAACAAAAAATTGGCATTCCTACCACAAAAAAGTGATTATACTATAAAACATCATCAGCCTTAGAATCACAGTGTTTTCTTTCTAAATCTGTATATTTCATTTAAGTTTATTTCTATTTTGACTGATCTTTGTTTTAGGAAATAGTTTATTTGGGAGAAAGCAAGAGCAATGGGGTTTCTTGGTTGCAGGAAGCATATTTGAGGTCTAATAGCCTAGAAATTGGCCTTTATCCTGAAGTTGAAGAATCAAGACTTGGAGAGGTTGAGTTGTTTGTGTGAAGTCACACCAGAGGTAGAAACAGAATTCAGTTTAGGGCTTTGTGCTGTGTCATTCAACTCAGTAAGAGATAAAAAATAGGGATTACCTGAATGATGAAAGGCAAATAATAAAAATAATAATAATAATAATAATAATAATAATAATAATAATAGTAATAATAATGTCATAAAGCCAAGGGAGCAAAGGAAACAGTAAAAGGATAAGAATAACTAGGATTGATTAATATTTTATAGTTTATGGCTCACTGTCATATAAATCATTTTCCCAACACCTTTTGAGGCTGGTATTATCCCTTCTTTGTAAAGGGGAAAACAGGTCTTTTCCATGGGTCTTTGTCATTGTTGCATAGCTAGTAAGTGGCAGAACCAAGTCTTGACCTGAAATCTTATTATTTTCTCCTACTCCAACAAGTAAATCTATTAGTGTTCAAGGATACAAAGGAATAGGGTGGGGCTATGTGGTAAAGGTAATGGAAATTGATAATCTATATTCCAGGAAATAGGCTGTGGTGAGGAAAACCAGAAAAATAAGTGGATGTCTACCCTACTGGTTCCACCCTCCTCTACATCTTAAGATTTAAGGTCCCCAACCTTTGTGTATCACTAAGGCCCAGTGGCTGATATTCCATTGCTGCATTGTAGGGTGCCACATCTGATGGCTCCAATTTGGATGGCTGACCTTACTTTGCACTTGCTGCAGTTCATGTCACTCATTCATGGAGTCCACTGTACTACTGAGGCTCTCTCTTTGAAACATTCTGTCCACAATTGTGTTGGGAATTGAGCATCATTCTGATCTGCACTTTCAGGTATTCTAAAGCCAAACAAAACCTGCAGGTCTAAAGTCCTAGTTTTAATATTTCCAGAAAGAAAGGGAGGTATAGTTCAAAGGATATGGTGATTTTATTCATTCCTCTTTCAATAAAGTTTTCAACACCATTGTGTTGTTTTTAAAGGGCCAACCCAATGATAGTGAAGACTACACAGAAGCTTCTTGTGCCATGAACCTCATTTTAAGTTGAAGTAAATAATATTATTGTTTATTTTCCATCATTTTCTTATAGTACAATATTCTGATCTCATTCATTAACTTTCCATGATATTAGCATAAAATAAAATTGTTTTAATGCACTTGATTTCCCCAAACAACCAGTGTATGCCATATTCCCAGAAATAATTGTGTTCTTTAATTGCTTGCTAAAGAAGACCAAGAGAGAAAAGCACCATATGAGAGTTTGTAGGCTCAGGGTATCAGTCATTAAGCTTTTTTCTCTCTTTCTTTCCTTCTTGGATTTTTTCCTTTTGTTTTTTAACAATGTAAGATCACAGTCAGATTTTTCATGAGTTTCTTTCACACTCCAGCAGTCAGTCTCTGACAGAAATAAACCATGCTTGTACTACGAGTAGCGTGTTCAGAACATTTTTCAGTTGCAGGTTTAATCAGTCACTGTGGAGAAATGACAGATATATTCTGAAAGAACCTTTATTCTTCTAGGAAATGGATACAAATATGGTGCCAGACAGTTGATAACATAGTGAATGAAAGTTGTTTCTATTTTAAGAAGTTTTTAATTTAAAGGTCTGTTCAGATATTCTTTGTTAAGTAAGCATGGTATCTCAAGAGAAAAGAAAACTGCTTAACCCTAATTGTACACAGATTAATTTACCAGATCAATCAGATCAATTATCACATTTTGGAGGTGTTCTAAAAGAAATTGTGTGTGTATGTGTGTGTGTGTTTGTGTGTGTGTGTGTTCTCCTTCTGACAATTATACAAATAAATCCTATGTAGTTAATGACATGATTTCTTGTTCAGAACTACAAAAGGTGAGTTTATGGTCATATTTAATTTCTGCTTTCTGAGTTCTAATGAGCATCAGAGCAGATGACCACCAGTCACATTTACTTTTGATGATCAGTGCATTTCACTTACCTGCAGTGCATTTTCACTTATCTGCCCAGAGAATCTTGCAGGATCCTTGGGAGTTGATTTCCCAGCCAAGATGTGCAACTTGCAAGACTACTTTCCTGATATTTAAAAGTAACCTTGTTTATTATTCACAATTAGCAATTTTAGCTATTGCCAAAGAATGAAGTAGACCATTCTCTTTTGTTTTCCTTTAGAATCAGATATTTCTTTCATTTATTTTTCATTTGTTCGATTATTCATTCATTCAACCAGTAGTTATGAGGAACCTGCTCTGTACCATGCCTAGTGTTTGTCATTGATGTGGAGGGGTGAGTGAAACTATGGAGGTTACAGTCCCTCTCCTTGTATATACAAGGTTGGAAGTGGCCTTGAGATACCAATAATCCAGCCTCCTGCTTTGTATATGCAGGAATAATTTCTCTGATGTTCCTGATGGATGCTTGTCTAGTTCCTGTGTATACTTCAGCTTTCTTTTTCTCCATGATTGCCCCTTTGATGCTGAAAAACTATTTGTTTCCTCATCCTTCTGAAGATTCAAATGCCCCATCTCACAATAAAAGAATAAAAAGGGCTGAGGATAAAGCTCTATAGCTTAGTGGGAGAGTGTTAGAGGTTCATAAGAAGAAGAGTATTATGATCTCAGTTAAATCTTAAAGAGAGTTCTGCAGTTGCTTGATAAAGAACTGACTACATAGAGACTATTTAGAGTTGTAGTAAGAGCCCCTAGACAGGTGACTGCAGTACTTCAGTGAGTGATGGTGTGACTTGAACCAGGGTGGGGACTAATAGAGATAGTAAATAATAATTGAATTTGGGGTTGAAAGCAAGAACTCAAAGATTATTCAAAGTTTTGGCCTGAAAATATGAGTTACTAGAGCTTTTATTTCCTGAATTAGACAAGAGAGTTGAAGTAGACTCAAGAATTTAGTTTTTGACAGGGTGAGTGTGAACTTAGACACTGATGTAGAGATGTCAAGTAGGCATTTTGATGCATGATTTCAAAGATGTCTGGGTAAGGGATGTAAATTTGAGAAATGTTGGTGCATACAGCACTTAAAATCATGAAATAAGTTGAATCTTCCAGGGAGTGAGTGAAAGTAGAGAGAGGGCTAGTATCACAGGTAGTGCACAGGTAAGCAGTCATAGATTGAGAGGAGAAGCAGAGGCTGACCAGGGAGAGGAGAGTGGGGATCCTATAAACCAAACAGAGGAAGTGTTTCCAGAATGGGGGAGTGCAAAGCTGCATCAAGTCCTGATAATAGGTCAACTACTGTGAGAATGAAGAATTCATCACCGTATTTGGCAAGATGAAGTTCATTCTTGACCTTGGCAAGAACTGTTTCAGTGGAGTAATGGGGTCAAGAACATGCTCATACTAAGCTTCAGACACAATGGGAAGAATAATACCAAGGAAAGATCACTTGTTAACCCAGATAACTCTTGCTAGAAATTCATCATATGGGGGAGCTAAAAATAGGTTTATTTAACTCTGACAATTTTTCAAGATTTCCAAATCAGACCTAGTGACCAGTCTTTTGTTTCCTTTCAACTTTCAACAGAAGTGTGTCATTTCTACCACCAAATGACCAGGCCTTGTTTATTCAAGCAATAGGGATCCTTCAGAACATAAAGAGGACTATACCTCTCTGAAAATTTGATATATATATATATATATATATAGATATATATATATGTTTATATTTAGCAACTTCTGTGGGACTCAGTGGAAGATCTGATACCTGCAGTTGCACTTAGGTTAGGTGAAGGGATAAGGAAGAAAATTTCTTGGGGCTAAAATCTAACATGAAGAACTCAACAGCTAAATTTGGTGTTTATTTTTATTGACATTATTTAATGAATACTGAATGAATGCTTGCTCTTTGCCACGTATCATTATCCATGCCTTCTCTTATCTGATCCTTTTTTTCTTTTCTTTTCTTTTTTTCTCATGGTACTAGGGATTGAACCCAGGAACACTCTCCCACTAAGCTATAGAGCTTTATCCTCAGCCCTTTTTATTCTTTTGTTGTGGGACAAGGTGTCACTAAGTGGCCAATGGCCTTGAACTCATACTCCTCCTGCCTCAACCTCCCAAGTAGCTGGGATTTCAGGTTTGTACCACTACTCCTGGCTGAGCTTCTCAATTATGCCATGAAGTCATTTCTGTGACTACATTATTTCATATGTGAAAATACTGAGACTTGGAAAATTAAACCAATTGCCCTCAGATCTTATGGCTAGTCTGTATGATAATCCATGTTTACACTAGAGAATTCTATCTTTAGAAACTAAGCTCTACCAGACTGAGTGGGCCTTGGGACAAAATGTTTTTGTTTTCCTTTGACTCTCCTTCAAACCAACTCAGAGATTTTGAGAAGACAGGGAAGGAGGTAGGAGGGAGGCTGTGGCAAGGAGCTGCATGCCCTTTCCTTGTGCCCATGTGACACAGGCATTTTGCACATGTGAGAATTCCCTGCATCTCAGCACTGGTGGCTCAGCAGCAGCATTCTAGAACCAAAACTGTACCATTTTTTCAGCCACCTAGACCCATATTCATATTCCAAGGCCAGAGCTTTCACAGTTGGCCTGCCTAAGAATTTTAGTGAGGTTGAATTCACCATCCCATTGTTTTCTGTTGGCTTGCTACTCCTGTCTCCTCCACAGTACAGTCCAGGTTCACCTCTCCCAGATCCACACCTAGTGTGATGTCTGCTCCACGGATCATAGCTCTGACCTGTGTATCAACTGAAGTGCCCTCAGTCAAAAAGCATTCTGTTGTTATTTTGGGTAGTCATTTCAGTTTGGTTACCTCCATACTTAGGAATTTTGTCTAGTGTGCTTCTTCTCCACAAACTGCCATTGCAGCAGGTGGTGAAAAGTGAGATGCCCCTGAGTCTTCTCAACTTCTTGAGTATTTGCTGAGAACTTGCCCAGCTGTTGGGCCCTGCTCTATGAGGTAACTTAGAGGAGATACTACCTGACTTCATTGTTCCTCTGATCCCTCTTTTAGATCCTGTATATTTATTTAGGAGACTTTAACTGACTGATCACTGACTTATTTACTCTCACTTTATCTTTCTATAAAGTTTGACATTTAGCAGTTTTTCTTTTTATCAAATAATTCTCTTAAATTTGACAATAAATCAATGATCTGTCAATTTGCCTCACACTGGTAGGGAAGGGAGCTCTGTTGTTTGTTCACCCCTTGAGAAGGGTCCTTTTGGCTTTGTCTTCACAGCTGTCCCTCAGTCCCAGGGACACTGTTTTGTTTTGTTTTATTGGTACCCACTTTCTAAAAAGCACAGTTTGGATTTACTGTAAAGAAGCAAATAGCATGTTTTTTGCAGGATGTATATATGTTTCTATAGATTAAGAACTCTTCTTTGTCTGACCTTCTTTATTAAAGTTTTACTAAAGTCAAGAGGTGTAAAATGAAATTATGTTTTTATATGTATATGAATATGCCACACTGAAATCCACCATTCTGTATAAATAACAATCACCAATAAAAGCAATCAAATAAGTGCTAAAAGTTAAAGATATAGAGGTATTCTATCTGAAGTCTATGAAAATAAAAAAAATAATAAAATGAATTTAAAGTTTAAAAAAGAGGTCAAGAAAGCTAAGGTAGGGACAGGAGTTGTGGCTCAGTGGTAGAGCATTTGCCTGGCATGTGTGAGGCCCTCGGTTCAATCCTCAGCACCACATATAAATACATAAAATTAAAAATCCATTGACAACTAAAAATACATTTAAAAAATAGGAAAGAATGCTAAAGAAGTCTTAAAAAACTGTCACTGATCAATAGCCTGGGCATAAGATTAGTCACTAAAAAACATCCTGAAGGAAATGTTTGGGCACATCTTTTTTATTAGTGGTTAGACAAGAAAAGTCCATTATCCTTCACTTTGTGGTACAGTTGTACACATGGTAGTTGCTTATTAAACATTTTCATACATCTCAAAATCATCAAAATGGGAGCTGAAGCATGGTTTCCAAGGCTCCTCCCTGACCACCAGCCCATCATCTGACAGTCACACAGCCTACATTTAAACTCAGGCTGAGAGTTGTGTTGAGCCTCTGGAATGAGACTGTGTGTTTTCCACGTCTGCCTTGGGGTCCAGTCCTCAAGTGTGCCCTCCACAGAAGAGGTGACACTGCACTGCTCAGATGGGACTTCTTGAGTAAACCTAGGTTTTTTCCACTTTTGGTAAACTTCAGTTACTTGGAATTTTCCAACCAGAAGGACTTGATTTCTATGCCAAATGGTTTGGTGGTGTTTTGTTTATTTGTGACTATTAAAAGGATAGTTTCTTTCCAAACCATTATGATAATGAATATCCTAAATTTGCACTCCAGAGGCTGAGAACCAATTTGATCTTTAACAGAGGAGACAAATGTTGACTTTAAAACTTTGTCAGAATCTGATGGTATATAATTTTTCTAGCTCTACTTTAACAAACTAACATGGACATGCTGGTTTAAGCAGCAGAAATTTATTTTCCAATTCTTCTGGAACCTAGAAGTCCAAATCAAGGTGTTTGCAGGTTTGGTTTCTCTTTCGGTCTCTCTGCATGGATTGTAGAAAGTCACCTTCTTAGTGTGTCCTAAGTAATCCAAGTTTTAGAATATATAATATTCTTTCATGCTTCTAAACATATTTTATGGGGACTATTAAAGGGATAAAATGTTAATAACAATACCTATTTAAGTAATTTAAAAACAACTTTACGTAAAATGTGGGGGAATATGTAGGGTCTTACAAATTATTGCCTGTTCAGATACAAACATTTGCAGGCACATGGGGTAGGATAATGGCTATTATAGCTTGAGCCCTCTCAAATCATGTACAAAATTTGATTTATTAATAGAAGAATTTTTGCTTTGTCAAACTTTCAAATATTAAAATCCATAGCAATGGTGGGTGTGTTGCTTATCTTCTGCCTGGTAAATTGTTTCATAGTATGTAATTTTTCAAAGAATCTTTAGTATTCATTTCTGTAAGGACACTAACATGAGATAAAAACATTGGAAAGAGTTCATAACAATTTTACAATACTTCCAATTGTAGTTATAGTCAAAAATAAATAGACTAGTTGTGATTTAAAATCCGATGATTCGAGGGACCGGGTGGGGAAGGATCACTGCGAGATCCCGAGGCAAGGCTCGTGCCCACTCCGGCCCTGGCCCCTAGCGCCATCAGCCCAGCCATGATCAACGCGATCATCTTCAACAACCATGGGAAGCCGCGGCTCTCCAAGTTTCACCAACCCTACAGTGAAGGTACACAACAGTGAACCATCAGAGAGACTTTCCATTTGGTATCTAAGAGAGATGAAAATGTTTGTAATTTCCTAGAAGGAGGATTATTAATTGGAGGATCCGATAACAAACTGATTTATAGACATTATGCAACCCTATATTTTGTCTTCTGTGTGGATTCTTCAGAAAGTGAACTTGGCATTTTAGATCTAATTCAAGTATTCATGGAAACCTTAGATGTTTTGAAAATGTGAACTGGATTTAATTTTCCATGTAGACAAGGTTCACAACATTCTTGCAGAAATGGTGATGGGGGGAATGGTATTGGAGACCAACATGAATGAGATCGTTACACAAATTGATGCACAAAATAAACTGGAGAAATCTGAGGCTGGCTTAGCAGGAGCTCCAGCCTGTGCTGTATCAGCTATAAAGAATATGAATCTTCCTGAGATCCCAAGAAATATTAACATTGGTGACATCAGTATAAAAGTGCCAAACCTGCCCTCTTTTAAATAAGGTAAAAAGGCCACTTCCAGGTAAAATCCAGGGGAAAAATCATCTAAGTTTACCATGCAGTTGTTTACCAAAAATAGAGGAGGAGAGTCTTAACTTTTGCTCTTGGATTTAAGTCAAGGTACTGTATAGAAATTGTGTAAAATCAGTATGGAAGTTCAATGTTGCTTTTTGCTCAGTGGTTTTAATGAAATTAAGTAGTTCCAGTGTGATTTTTTTTCCCTTTTAAAAATTGCATTCCTATGCCCACCTAAGGCATGCCTCTGTGTATTGAATATTACTGTATTTTGAAAAGTAAGATATTTCTTTAATTATGTACAACCTAAAATGTTGGTGTTTTGTATGGATCATCAGTGCAGCATTCCTTAATTCTTTCTGCTATTTGTCACAATTGATATTTAAAGAACCAAATGTGTATTGCATGAAAACATTATGACCTTTTTCTCTGAGTTTAAATAAATTCCAAGGTAACTGGACTTCTAAAGTACCTGTCTGTTTGCCTGATAACCTACTTTAGCAATGATTTTTTTATGACCCTCTGATTCAACAAAGTAAATAAAAGTATATTTTATCACTGTTAAAAAAAATTTTTTTTTAAATAAAAAAAAAAAACAACTTTATTCAGTGAGTTTTGAAAACCATTCAATTCTTTGGAAAGTAAAAACTAACACACATTACTCTTAATGGAGAAAAATGTTTCTCAGATATGCTCATAAAACATGTATGTTCAATAAATTATCATATAAGTCTTTTAAATTAAGTTGATGATAAATTATCTTACCAAGTTTATCAGTCACATTTTGTGAAATATTTGTGTTTTAGGAGGCCAGAGTCCCAGAGCCCTTGGGTATAGCTCAGCCTCCCTGGGCAGGAAGCCCATGGGGAGGAAGCCATGAGCTGGGGAAAGGTCTGAAGTATTGAATGACAGAGTGATCATTGAAGGACAGCAGCTGCCTCTGCATGATCCAGGACACCTCTCCAAAAAATAGTCAGCATCCCCTCCTGCCCAACACCACTCAGGACTCAGGGTGGGGTCAAACCCTCCTTGCCTCTGCATATTATCCCTTAGGCCAGGGATTGTCCATAGTCTCCAGTGCTGAACAAAGGACACTTATCAAGGTGGCCAATCCACAGGCTGATTAATTGGATTAATGGTAGAGTGGCCCACACTAGGTCTGGCTCCTCCAATAATTTCAATGAATACTGAGCACCAATCTCCAGAGTAATTAGAATATGGATGAGTTAAATTGAGTTCAAGTTGAGGCCTGTCCACCCTTGGAAGTCCTTGGTTAATATGTGAACTACTAATATTCAAATGAGTGTAAATGGAGGTGGGTGGGCAAGAGGAAGTGTGAGTAGACCTTCCCTTCCCTCACTTTTTTTTTTAAACTAGCTGCACCCAAGCAGCTGCTTCCTGCAAAAGGAAAGGTGAACTCTCTCTAGGTCTCTGAGGTGGGAGACTGGAAATTTTCATGACTGAAAATTAATTAAAAACACTGGCAGGAACACAGACCACCTTTATCAGGTGTCAACATGTTAAGTAAGTGGGGCAGGGCTAAGAGGCGGACACCAGGGGAGAACACTGCATCCACCCAGGAGAAGGTCCTCTGCATCTGTGGGTAGAGGTCTGTCTGAACTTTTCAAATTTATTTTACTTATGTGCATTTGTGAACTATAGATGTATATTTTCAGAAGCATATGTGCTCATCATGGGAGGAACTAGAAAACACAAAACTGTATCTAGGATTGGGAAAATACGGGAATAAAAGGAAAGTCATTTTATTTCAAAAGTCTCTTAAAGTCAAGAACCTTTTTTTTAACAAATGCATTCACAAGTTCAACATATTATTCATTTTAAATGAGTTGATCACTTCATCAGAGACTGTCCCATGGTTCAGAATTCTGAAGGGAAAGAAAGATGAGGACAGGAAGGAAGGCAGGAGGGAGGAAGGAAAGGGAAGGAAGGAGGGAAAGAAAGAAGAAGCAGGATGGAGAAAGATTCCACTTTTTTCTGTCCCTTTTCTGTGTCCTGGTCACAATTCCCTTCCCTAGAGGCTGGAAAGACTCAGACCTGTAACCCTCCTATAAGTACAAAAGTGACAGAGATGGGTACAGACCTCACAAATTCAGCAAAGCCTTCATTCAGCAGCAGAGTCAGGTATCAGATAGGCACACTTTCTGGGTAGAAAAAGGCACCAATTACAGGGGAGCTATGGGTTTACATAGGTTACATTGAGGGGTGTCTTAGTCCTTGAAAACTTCAATAGGATGTGGGCAAAAGGTTGCAAACATCTGGAAATATTTCTACTGAGCATGGTTTTAAATTAGACAGTGTTTTTTACAAGGCATTGGTAGAGGGTTCAGGGTTCAGAGTCCAGGGCTCTTCTGACCTCCAGGGGTCATTATATTGATATAGGGACAAGATTAATTTGCAGTTTCACTGTCATGTCATTGAGAAATTATTTGTTGGAAGGATCAAAGCTTTGGCTTCCCTCTCTCTCACTCCTCCTGGGTCACACAGTTTTGGAGGTTTATCAATTTCATATCCTTCACTTCCCTGAACAGCCTCTGCACACAGGTGCAAGCATATCTTTAAGATTCTTTCCCAGTAGAGATTACTGAGCAGACACCAGGTACATACCACCCTGCTCACTTCAGGATGCATCTCAGAGATGGGTGTGACTCCACCCTTGAAGACTGTCCTCATGCTGGTTATATGTTAGCTGTGCCACCCATGAAGGGTCCCTTTTCAACCACCCAGTGCCCTGTTGTTGGCTGTTTAGTTTGTGTCCTATCTTTCATGTCAGTCAATGCTTCCCTCAAAACCTTTGGACATAGGCTGTTTGAAAGGAATGGGATATCATCTGTGAACTAGATCCCAGAGGTGGAAAGGCTGTGTTGCATGACGGGGACGTGGGCAGTTGTTAGAGCTATTGTTGACCACCCAACAAAGAACTTGCCATAACCTCTGCCAATGAAAATGTCATGTGTTCTGCGGTGGCTTTAGGAGGCAGTAATGATTTCCTTCTATCAAAATCAACCCCAGCACCCCAAACAAAGCAAACCAGAAAGAAATAGATGATAGTGTTCCAGAGAGTACAGTCAAGGGGGAAGCTTGGAGTCAGGGAGGGCTTCCTGGAGGAGGCCACTTCTGATCTCCCCCTTGACGTGGTAGCAGGATCCTGTGGGGTGAAGGAGGTGCACTGTGGCATGGTGAGAGAAGGGACACCCATCCTAGAAGAGGGAATGTGGGCATGAGACGAGGACACGGGGGACCCTGGGGGAAGGATGGCATGGTCAGCAGCATTGCTGATGCTGCTGGTCAAGACCTGGTCCAAGAGTGAGACCAGAGGCAGAGGGACCAGAGAGCAGGGCTGGGGAGCTGTGAGCCAGCTCAGGGCACAACGTGTCCTGGAACTAATGGGTTGTTGGCTTGAGATGGTTACCAAGTCTGGGGAAGGGGGTTGAGGGACACAGGAAAGAGGGAACCATGAGAAGCTCACTGGTCATAATACTCATGAAAACACTGCTCAGCACTTCCCCTCCTGCTGGCCACCAGCCTGCAGCCAGCTGTGTGCTGCAAACTGAGGCTGTGGATCCAAGATCATCGTTATTCCCGAAGACCTCTGCAGTTCTGAGTGTGCTCGGCTCCTCGACTCTCCAGGGTCTGAAGAAAGTTCTAGAGACTCCATCTGATCACTGCCCCCAGCCTGGCTGATCCCAGCCCCGAGGGTCCGTTCACCCCACTTCATTCCCTTCTTCTTGTCAATCAGGCATACGTCACATTCTCCTGGACCTCTCTGGTCACTTAAGTGTTCTCTACATCCTCCTTTTCCCAACCCTGAGTGCCCCCAAGATGATGAGTCCCACCAGAGTGAGAGTGATCCCTTTTGCTGATTTTTTTTGAGGGGTGGAACCTGGGATTGAACTCAGGGACACTCCACCTCTGAGCCACCTTCCCCAGCCCTATATTTTATTTTGTTTAGAGACAGGTCTCTGAGTTGCTTAGTGCCTCGCTGTTGCGGAGGCTGATTTTGAGTGTGCCGTCCTCCTGCCTCAGCCTCCTCCTAAGCTGCTGGAACTAGAGGTGTGCACCACCACACCTGACTTGACTTCTGGTTCTCGAGACTCTGGGACAGGGCAGAGCAGGTGCACAGACTGTCTTGACTGAAACCACAGACAGGCAGCTCCTTGCAAGGTGCAGGGCAAGCTGCTGGTCTTTCCTGAGCCTCAGTTTGCATGTCTGTAAATTGGGATGTTTTCCCTCAGCCAATCCCACTCTTTTCTGAGTTTCTACTCCTGGGCTGGACTCAGGTTGGATGCTGAGTAGACACAGGTGGTAGGGACCTGGGGACATCAGCAGGATGGATGCTAGGCAAGTGCTCTACTACTGAGCTGCACCCTGGCCCTGTCTGGGTGCTTTTTAAAAGGATGAGAGAAACCAACTTTTATGTTTTCTCTGGAGCTTCAGTTCCAAGGTTTTTCCATTTGAATCCAGGGGAAATGGCTGAACAAAGCCATCAAAACCCAAGTGGCCTGAGATGTCCAGCAGGTCCAAATTGGATAGAAACTGGTGAATTTCCTGGTTATCAAGAAAGCTCTCTCTGATCCAGGGTCCTGGAACCTCATCCCTCCCTTCACCAGGAAGAAGGAGCAGCTGATTTGTGTCCCTGCTCCCCCAAATACATAGCCTGGCAGTGGTTAAAATGTGATCCCTTTTATTCCAAGTAATAGAGATGAAGTTCTCAGGCCTTCCAGGAGCATCAATTCGGAGATTTATTAACCAATTTAAAATACTATTGTCTTTCACTTCACAGCAAGATTGAGGTTTGTCGTTGGAGGAGTGTAAAGGCAGTGACTGAGCCTCCGAGCCAGGAGGGTCGGTACCTGGATTCAATAGATATTCATGCACATTCTCATATTTAGTGAGGGCAATAACTTAATACCAACAGTGCGATGGAATAATAGCTATTTTCTGGCTGACTTGCAGGGCTCGGAAAATGAGATTGCCACCACTTCATTTTTCTTCTTTCCCGTGCTCCCTGCCAGAGCTGTCAGCTCTCTGGGATTCTCTCTGCATTGCCAATGAGCTAGCCTTCAGTCCTTCCCACCATCCCTCCTGGCCTGGTGCCTACTCATCGCTCCCCACCATCTGCTGTATCCTTGATCTGGACTTTGCTGGATGTCATCCTGTGCCCTGTTCACTAGTCCAGGTGGGGACAGAGGGAGTGCCACCCATGCAGATGGAGAGCAGCAAGCTGGCCATTTGGATGGCTGCGATGTCTGCTTGAGCTTGCCTTCCTTCATTCACTCGTGAGCTCCTCCCAGGGCTTCTGCAATCACTAATTCACTCATTCACTTTTCATTCATCCACTCGACCTCATTCTCTCACTCAATGATTCACTCACCACCTCATCATTCGCTCACTCATTGATTCCTTCCTGCACTGATTCATTCATTCAATCATTCATTCCCTCATCAGCACATTCATTCATTCATACCCCATGGATTCATTGCCTCACTCACTGAATTCATTGATTCACACATTCATTCACTCACTCATGCACTCTTCCATTCATTCACTCAATGATTCCTCCATCTACTCATTCATTCATCACCTCATCCGTGCACTGATTCATTCATTAACTCATTCATTGGCTCATCACCTCACTCAGTAATTCATTCCTTCACTTCACTCATTCATTCACTAATTCATTCTTTCATTCACTCATCCATCCAAGCATTCACTCATTTGCTCATCGTTCATTCATTCATTCAACTCATTCATTCACTCATCCCCTCATTCATACTCTCACTGATTCATTAATCAACTTATTCACTCACCAACATGATCATTCATTCATTGCCTGATTCGTCCATTCACTTACTCATTCATTCCTCAACTCATTCATCCACTCATCCACTCATTCATTCATTCACTCCCTTATCCCCTCATTCACACACTCACTGATTCATTCATCAACTCATTCACTCACCAACACCTTCATTCATTATGCCTCATTCATTCATTCACTCACTCATTCACATCCACTCACTCACTCACTCACTCATTCCTCAACTCACTCACTCACTTATTCACTCATTCATTCACACTCTGACGTATTCATCCATCAACTCATTCATTCCTCCATCCACCCATTCACTCTCTCATTCATTCATTCCATGTTCACCCCTATCTCCCTACCGTGCACCTGATGCTAAGAACAAAAAATGTGACCACTGTCATGTCCCTTCGTGGAGCAGAACCTTTGAAGGAGATGCAGAATAAAGCATTTAGGGACCCCAGGACTGTCTACAAAGTGGCTTAAAGAAAAAGTGGATCTTAACAGGTAGAGACAGAGTCCAGGGCTGGCCTGAGAAAGGACGCAGCTCTTAACCATCCCTCAGACCATGATTCATTGCACCACCAAGGGCTCAGCTCCGTTTGGCTCTAGTGGGAGTTTCGTGGGGTGTATTCTTGTATTCTCCCCCATTTTATAGGTGACAAAAAGAGGCTCAGTCATGTAAGTTGGCTTCCCAGGTGTAGACAGCTTGGAAGTGGCAGAATGAGGATGTGATACCTGCAGGTGGGACTCCAGAATCTGACCTTTTGCACTGTACTGCTGGGCTTTGCCCAAGTGGGGGATAGGGGCAGGAACCCCAGGGGTGGACAGCCCAGGTGAAGGCAGAGAGATGTGGAAAGCCCTGATGTTTGGGGGAACAGTAGGCAGTGAGAAGTGAAGCTTTTCTTAAATAAACTCACCTCAGTCAGCCCTGAGAATGCCACCGAGTTCCTTGGGACTGACCCAGCTCTTTTGGGCCTTGTCCCATGCAGGTCAGAAGTCCTAAATTCAAGGTGCCACCTGGACCATGTTCCTTCTGGTGGCTCGAGGAGTGGGTTCATGTCCTGGCTTCTTCCAGCTTCTGGAGCCCCTGCATTCCTTGGCTCCTGACTTCTCCCTTTTCTTCAGAGCCAGCAGCTCATCAACTTCTAGTCTTCACCTTTCTCTGTCCCTCTTTCCTCTCTCCCTTGTGCTCTCCCTCTCTGACCCTATCTCTCTCTCTCTCTCCCCAACCCCCTGCCACCTTCTTATAAGGACCTTATGATGACATGAGTACACCTGGAGAGTCCAGGATAACCCCATCTCCAGATCCTTAACTGAATCATACCTACAAAGTCCCTTTTGGCATGCGAAGTCACCTTCACAGGTTCTGGGGATTAGGATGTGACCATCTTTGGGGACCATTTTTCAACCTATTGCAACTGAAAAGATTGGGCCAAGACATCAAACCAGGATAATTTCACAAAGAGCTCTGCCCTTCCACCCTGTCCTAGGAATTACCACAAATGACCAGGAGCATATCCCCTGCTTCTGTATTTCCTGAGTGACTTTGTACCAGTCACTCACCCTCTCTGAGCTAGATACAATGCTGCTGTTTTCTCATCTATAAAGTGAGATGGGCTCAGAAGTTGCGCTGCAGCTGAGTTCAAGGTATCATGAAGTTTTTGATGTGTATCGAAGTTCTCAGGGAATCAGTGTTCACGACTCTGCATTTGGTTGGAAAAAGAGAATCCGCATTTCAAACCACAGCCCCAGCTTGGGAAGGAGAGGGTGTGTTGGGCCCTGGGAAAGTTTTAATGCAGTGGTGCCCGGCTCCCTGGGTCCACTGGCTGATGGAGGGGTGACAGGATGCTAAGGACTTGATGGGGAATTCAGGGGAGGTAACTTGAAATGAGCAGGTGGCGGGGCTGGGAAGAGCCTTATCCGGGCCAAGGGGGCAACTGGGGGTTTGAGACAGGGCTCCTTTCTCCAGACAGCTCCGTGTGGCTTTTCACCCCCTGAAGGAGGGGGAGCCAACCACCCTTTTCCTCCCAGGATCTTTCACTCTCGCTGGCTGCTAGCACCCCTGGTTCCCTTTGCCTGCTCCCATCTCTTGCTGAATTGGGAGGACCCAGCTCAGTTCACACAGCTCCGGTGGCCTATGGGACAGTCCATTGTGGCCATGCCTTTGAGGTTGGGAGGTGCAGGGAGTGAGTCAGGAGAAGCAGATGGTGACCAGGTTGCCACAGCAGGTCATGGCAAGGGATTCAGAGTCTCTTTGGAAGGCAACAGAAGTCATGGAACAGTTTGAAGCAGTTGTAGTTGATGGAAGCTGTGTTTCAGAAGGGTCCCTGTAGGTGCAGGGGGACAACAGACTCTAGGGAGGCAAAAGTAGAGGAGAGGAAACTGTTGAAGAGGTTGCTCTGGTGGTTCAGGCAAAAGATGCTGTGCCTGCCCTTGGGTGGTCACAAGCAGGGTGGAGAGACCTGAACAATGCCGGAGATTGTATGAGTGGATGTTTTAGTAGAGTTCTTTTGGTTGTTGTTATTGTTGCTACAACAAAATGCTTGAGGCTGGGCACTTTATTCAGGAAACAGGTTTATTTGGCTCACATTTGGGGCTCAGGGCCTCCCTCATGACTGGTGGTATCACAACGGTGGGATCCTGTGCTGCACAGAACACATGGTGAGACTAGAAGCAGGTCAAAGGGCTGAGACAGCAGAACTTGACAGACAATGACTGCTCTTCACAAGAAGGAATCTGTCTACAGGCCTGCATTGTTTCTTCTGGGGACAGAGCCCCATGATCTAACCTTCTTCCCTGAGGCCCCGTCTCTTAAAGGTCCTGTCACCTCAATACCACCACAGTGGGGCTCTAGTTTCTGCTACCAGAAACTTTGGGGAACATATCCAAATCCCAGCCATAGCAGACCTGGACTCACCCAGAGCTGGTAATGAGCCAGCCTGCGTGACTGCGTGAAGCTTGGACCCATCTATCAGGCCAGGTCCTATGCAGAGAGGCAGGTTGGCAAGTTCCCAGAGCACTTTGGATCTGAGGTGCTGCTGGTCACCCTGGAGCCACGCAGAAAGCTATACGGGTCTAAGTGTAAGGATGGAGTCAATGGTGGCGGATGGAGCCCTGGGGGTTTTCCCAGTTGCTCAGTGTGAAGGCTGGCCATTCTTCAGGCTGCGAGCTCCTTCCTGTCAGCCTCTGCATCCTGGCTGCCCTGGCCTGCTGGCCGTCTCTGCCCCAGGTGCAGAGGTGTCCCTGCTGGTGTAACCCAGGAGGACCTTGGTCCCTGACATCCCACCCCCCTTGCATAGGAATGTTCTGTCCCCATCCCGCTTCCCAGGCTCTGAAGACGTAGGGCTAATGCATCCAGAGATTATTCCAGAGAGTGCTCCCTCCCGAGTGCCCCCACCTCTAACCTGGTCCCCGGGGTCTGCTGTTTTTCTCAGTCAAGGGGAGTGGGTGGGCTTCTCCTTGAGAGTCCCAGGATCCCAGCATGGTCCGTCCCAGGCTGCCCTCCGCAGCTACCAGGTCAGGAGGTGCTGGTGTTGTACCCTGGGGTGTCTAAGGGAGATGGAGACAGTGCCAAATGGTGGGTGCTGGTGGGGTTCCGTCTCCAGGGCTGCTGGAGGCTGAGGTTGCCCAGAGTGCTTCTCATGCAAAGTGATCAATAAAGTGTCATTCAGGGGAGGGCTTTTTGGCTAAAATCCCTCCATTTATTTGGAAATATTACCGAGCACCCACCATATGCCAGTCATCAGGGACACGCTGATTAAAGACCTTGCCACAGAGCACCTTCCCCCAGGACACAGATAATAAACAAGGGGACCACCATGCTCTGCAGGGATAAGGGTTATGAAGATCAATGAAGAGGACAGCTGGAGAGGGCAGGGGTTCTAGGTGGGCCATAGGTTGGAGAAGACCTTTCTGAGGTGGTGAAGTTTCATCAGGGACCACTTGAAGTGTGGTGAAAATATTTCAGGTAGAAAGCAGCTGTGCAAAGGCCCTGTGGCAGTGAGACCACTGAGAGAGCCTGGCCTGGGAGGAAGCTCAGGGGCAGGAGGGAGGAGAAGGGAAGAGAGGCTGATGGATCCAGGATCACACATGACTTCAAGGAATTGCTTTGGATCCCAGAATGACAGAAGCATCCAGGAGTCTTGGGCAGTGGGTGACAGAGTCAGGTTTGGTCTTGACAGGATACTATTTTGGTGGTGATGCAGGGACAAAGGGAATGGGTCAGAGAGAGTGAGGATCTCAGTTCAGAAGTGACAGTCATCCAGATTGGCTTGGATGGGGCAGAAGGAGCAGGTGGCAGGTGGCGAATCCCACAGCAGAGAAGAAGCATTTCCAGCCATTCCTTGCGCCTCTCAGGAAGGTGGTTTAGGGTCCCGTTTTCCCAGCTGGTGCACAGTCTCTAGAGAGCTCCTGCTGTGAACAATGGCCTTGGAGCCCACTGCCAGGGGTGAGGGGCCAAGAGAGCCTGCTTGGCAGATGTGAGCAGGTCTCACCCAGAAACCCCAAGCTCTGGGGTGGGGCCCGGGAGCTTCATGCAGACCCAGCAAGAACATCTCACAAGGGCGGAAAGTGCCCGATTTTCCTCCCAGGTGCCTGCTGGGAACCTCCCAGAACCTGTGGGAAGGCAGATTCATCATCCTGGCTTCCAAGGCCTGGGGAACCACACCTGGTGACCCATGTATCTCACTAGGGACAGTGGGGACAAGGACCCACGTCTCCTCTCTCCTGGACGTGTCTCTGTCCTTCTGTCTGGCTCTGGAGGACACTGGGGGGCATCCTGTCCCCTCTCTGGGCCTTGGTTGCCTCATCTGTCAAATGGGCCATCTCAGGCCTGCCTCAGGGGCACTCTGAGGTGGGGTGGCTACTGGGCCTTCCCGCAGTGTCCCCCAGGCTGGCCTTGCTCCTGCTCCACATGCCTTCCCAACAGAGGGGATCACATGGAACCTCAGCAGGTGTTCATGTCATGGTTCAAGGACTGCAGTCTTCAGGCTTCGCCAACACCAGGCAGGGCAGGGTGGAGGTCCCTGGGCTGAGCTGCTGGGGGTCTGTTTCTGTGATGGGGCTCTTCCCATCATTTTCCCTGGGTTCATTCTCTTATTTATTTATTTATTTTGGGCACCAGGGATTTAACTCAGGGGCACTCGAGCACTGAGCCACCTCCCCAGCCCTATTTTGTATTTTATTTAGAGACAGGGTCTCACTGAGTTGCTTAGGGCCTCGCTAAGTTGCTGAGGCTGGCTTTAAACTCATGACCCTCCTGCCTCAACCTCCTGAGCTGTGGGTGTGACAGGCAGTGCATCACTGCTCCCAGCTTAATTCTCCCATTTTAGAGTTGGCAGAGAGAGGTCAAGTCTGTCTCCCAGGCACACACAACCAGCAGGGGCCTCAACCGATCTTTGAACCCAGACCCCACTTGGCTGAGGGCAGGTGCTCCTGGCAAGAAGAGAGGACTGGGTTTTGTCAGGAAAGGGCTCCATGGTGGAGTGACTATGTGACGGAGCCTCGGGCACTTCAGACATCGTGCTGTGGGTTAAACTGCTCCAGGGCTCCTGCTGGGTCCTGGGCTGTGGCCAGGCCTTGCCACCAGCTTTCAAGCAGAAAGGACAAATGTCAGTTGCAGGGCTGGATTATGGCTTTTGCAGATCCTGGGCACTTTTGCTTCATGGATCTTTCCTTCATTAAAAACATTTTAAAACATACATTTTATAACTGCTGGTATAAAGGGGAATATAACTCAGATTGGATGATATTCACTTTCTGCTTTACATTTGAAAAGAAATGAACTCTCATCAGACACTCTTCTTTGGTACCTGGAACTGAACTGAGGGACGCTTATCCACTGAGCCACACCTTCAGTCCCTTTTATTGTTTTATTTTGGGATAGGGTTTTCTAAGTGACTTACGGCCTCACTAAGTGGCTGAGGCTGGCATCAAACTTGTGATCCTCCTGCCTCAGCCTCCTAAGTTGCTGGGATCACAGTCATGTGTCACTGTGCCTGGCTTCACCAGATACGGTTCTAAGCTCCAAGCATTGGTTATTTTATGTAAATCACAGCATAAACATTCACAGAGGGGACAACTGTGCCCTTTGCAGAGATGGCAAAACCAAAGCTCAGAGAGGATGGCTGGCTCACCTGAGAGCACAGAATGACCTCCAGGCACAGATGTCAGATATGGTTTGTCTGACATTTTGCCATGTTGTCCCAGAAATTCCCAACCAGGGAAGTCTTTGGCCAGGCAGAGGCTGAGTTCCACATGGCAGTGGATTTATCACAGTGTGGAGACAAACAGAGCTGCAGCAGGGAGAGGTAAGGGACACAGAAATCTGGGTGGCTGAGATGGATTCCTGCTCCACATTACAGCTACAGAGCGGCGGCCAAGGCTGGGGCCCCACCAGCCCTCTGCCTTTGGACTTGAACTGCAGGCAAGGCAGTGGCCTCTGATTCTGTGATGGGTGGCCGATGGCGCTGGGCTATTTATGGGTTAGGAATTATCACTCCCGCACTAAAAGCAGTGGCGGGTGATAAGGCACTGAGTAATGAGGTCAGCAGGAAGTTCACCAACACGGCCATCCGCAGCGGAGTGACTGCAGACCAGCTATGAGATGGAGGGATGTCCAGGGTGCAGGGGCAGCAGGACCCAAGCCCACCCAGGAGCCGCCGCCATGTGGGGTGTGCACTCCTGCCGCGTCTGCTGGCTGTGGAGTGGGTCGGTCCTGGGCAGCAGCCCTGATGCCTGACCCTGGCCGAGTCACTGTGGTCTCAGCCTTGATGGAGCCTCTGTAAAATCCAGATGAGGAGCATTTAAATAATAGTCCCTGCTCCGACTTCACAGGTGAGCTGCTGAGCTCAGCTGGCACCCATCAGGGGGCCCCACACATTAGGGGGCCCCACACATCAGGGGGCTGCTTCACACAGCTCTTCTCCTATCCGGAGCTTCTCCATGGTGGGCGTAGCGCTGGAGGCTCCACAGGTCTGTCCTCAGATAGTGATCGGGTTTGCACAACATCACGGGTTCTGGGCTCTGTCCTGGATCAGATGGATCTTGCTGGGCCTTAGCTCCAATGGGGTGCAGCAGAAAATAAATAAGCAAGGGTTATACTGGATGTTACATGGCGGCACTAGTAGAGGGCGAGGGGCCTAGGATGATGTGGGGCTGCCCTGTTTTGGGGGCTTCAAGGAAGGAAGCTCTCATAAGGCCACATTTGGGTGGAGTCTTCAGAACTCGTGGGAATGGAAGGAAGAAAGCATTTGAGGTGGAGAGACCAACATGAGCAAAGACCCTGGGATAGGAACATGCTGGTGTGCTGGAGAGACGAGGCCAGGATGGCTGGACTCAGGGAGGAGAACTAGGGTCAGAGAGGTCGGGGTTCGGGCAGATGGTGTGGGACCACTGTCAGGATTCCTCAGGAGGAAGGCTCCACTGGTTTTGTGATGGAAGATACTGAGGTGGGCCTGTGGCCCTGAGCCATCAGCATCCAAGACCCAGCTCATGTCCCATGGCTGACCACAGCAGGGTGCCAGGGCCTTGCCAGTCCCACCCAGTCTGACAGGCCCTCCAGCTTCAGGGCTTTCCAAGGTGCTGACCACGGTGTCCTTGGACCTGGACCTGCCCCATGCTGGGCCCTGTCTGGGGCTCAGCTTCCCCCCTGAGGAAGGAAGACCCTGACCCTGGGAGTTCTTCCACCTGGCACTGTGTAATGAAGGTCACCCTGGCTGGGATCAGGGGCCATCCCACAGAGGCCAGGGGTCAAGTCTTGTTCCAGGAGGATCTCTACAAGCTGTGCAGAGTGAGGTGGGCTGGGCGGGGTTGGCTAGCCGCATCCGGAGATGCGTGGACCTGTTGGGAACCCCACCCTCCTGGTCAAGGCTGCACTGTCACGGCCTCGCCTGCTCCCAGAAACCATGGGTGGCCCTGACTCTGGTTATTATGGCTAAGAAGGCCCCCACAAGTCCTCCTGAGCCCCCAGTGGTTTTTGCTGGAGACTGAGGTAGAAGCACCCTGGGAGCCATTGATTCTACTTTATAAATGGAGACACTGCGTCCAAGACCCGGGGCAGCAGCTCGTGTCAGGACACATGGCCACTCAGGCCACATCCCAGGCTTGGCATTTTGTGCCTCATGCAAGTGTTTGCCCCTGAAGTTCTGCCCTGAGGTTGAGCTGGCAGCTGAAACTCAGCCACAGCCCTGGCGTGGCCCAACCCACAGTAGGTCATCTGTCAATATCAGTTCTTTGCCTCTTTTCTTTTCTAAGCTCTGTTGCCAATCCCATGCTGTGCAACGTCTGGGTAAGCCTTGCCCTCTCTGGACCTTTTCTTCTATATGGGGTGGTGGAATGGGACACCACTCAGGAAATCTTCCAGGGCTGACATTCTAAGCATAGAAAGGGCTGCCGCTTATTTCAGCTGCTAGGAGATCAACACAATTCTGTTTCTGCTGATACTCTGCCTTCCAAAGCAGCCATGCCCGCAGTTCTGAGGGGCAAATTGGAAACAGAAGCAGGGACCCAGACTGGGGTGGCCCCTGGTGTGTGTTGGGTTTGGGTCCCTTCCTACAGAAGGGTGCTTCCTCGCTGAGCACTGCCTGTGTTCTCTGAGGGGCCCTGGTGGCAGCGGGCATTGATCACCCGCTTGGCATGACTGTTAAGTACAAGTGCTTGGTGCAGAGGGCCATGGAAGCAGGAAGTGGCCTGCATGCCCCTAAACCATTGCCCCAGTTCATGCATGGGGTTTCTGCAACTTGTGGGGTGGTACCAGGGGCATCACCTGATTTTGCTGCCCTTGACCACTCTCCTTACTTCTGGTGACAACATCCCTGGGCCATTTGGAGGACCACCAACTCTTTCAAATACATCCTTATGGGCAGGTGCATAACATAAGCTGGACAACTCCCATGTTGGCACCTGGAAACTTGAACCAGGAGCAGAGGGACATTGTATTTGATTCTTAGAGATGATATAACCAAGTATCTCAAACTGCATACAAGGCCCTGCTCAAGAGACCAGGATAGCGACTGTGCAAATTTCCAGTCGAAATGCTGGAGATAAATGAGAAAAGGAACTGCTCTAGCATAAAGAGATGCATTTGGATTTCTAGCTACAATTAAACCATTAGCCTTTTTCGTACATTAACCCAAGCATGGCACGTTTCCTCCTGTGACCTTTAGGAAACAGCTGAATTATATTGCAATTTGAAATGTGCTGTGATATTGGGCATCAAGGGACACATTTATTCTTGCATTTAACAAATAATGATTGGGTAAGAGCTGAGTTGAGATCCAGCGTGAGCCAGTGGTTCCTGCCCTGCCAGCCCAGGCACTGGGTCTGAGTTCTTGCCTGATACTTCACAACCTCCTGCTGCTTCAGAACCCTGTTTGCAGGCAGAAGCACAAGAGCAGCTAGAAGTTTGGAGACGCTGTCTTCACGTTTTTCTCTCTGGGAGCAGGTGGTGTAAGTGATATTATTGTTTTCCTTGGAACACAAGAACTCATGAATAAAAATTATCTCTTTCTTTCATATAAAAACCAAGTCCCAGCAGTCCAAACTCAGATTTCATTA
The DNA here is from genome assembly GCF_902686445.1 of Sciurus carolinensis. NCBI lineage: Eukaryota > Metazoa > Chordata > Mammalia > Rodentia > Sciuridae > Sciurus > Sciurus carolinensis. The sequence goes on from NW_025920119.1 coordinate 1,542,696, forward strand.
TGTTTGGTAAATGTATTGTTTAAAGATAATAGCTAACCATTTCTTCTGACCTTTTTGTCAGGGTTTTGTCAGATGCTTTACACTCAGAGACCACTTTGATTCCCCTACTAACCCAAGGAGGTAGGTATTTCTATGTTGTGTCACCTTGTCAGGGAGGCCTGTCCTGACCACCTGTTTAACAGCGAGCAGTCGGCTTTCTCATAGGCACTCTGACATCTGTCTAGTTTATGTGTTTCCCCATTTTAATGGAAGCTCTGTGAAGTGGGAGACATTTGTCTTCCCTGTTCCCACCTGTTGCCCCAGCACCCGGAACAGTATCTGTCCCAGAGAGATGCTGTGATCGACAACAGAGAGCTAAAAACTTAAGAACTTTTCCAGTAGCACACAGCCAGCTATGGACTTTATCCACACAGAACTTCCTTCTCTTGGAATTTTTACCTGATAAAAACCCCAGCATGTGTGAGGAATGGAAGCCTTTGCTCTCTGGCTCCCCTGTAAGGGAGGTGCCATCTTTGAGGTACTGCTGACAAACACTGGTGTGGTAGATAAGATAGGAGATGACTGAGGCACCCAGAGGGCATGAAGATGGTTGGGTATTTTCCATTTTGTGAAATTAGACATAATCTGTTTATGTTTACCTTTTTCCTTCCCCTCATATCCTGGGCACGTGCATCGCCAGGTGACCCAAGCAGGAACTGCTAGTGAAGCTTAAACAATAAAGTAGCAGCAACCAGCTGTGATCTTCTACCTGCGAATTTTTCTTTTCATCAGTTAGATGAAACTAACGGACATTATCTTGGCCCATCTTGGTTTCAGAAAATCTTTCTGGATGCTCTTGTTTTCTTTCCATTTTCCTCTTCTTTTTTCTGTTTTACTTTGGAAAACAGGGGTTGCTAACTGAAGATTCAAGTGGGTAAATTGTACAGCACTGTGAGCTGCTGATGCCTGGCATTTTCAATCCTGATCTCTTCCCACCTTCACTGCTCTCTGCCCAGATCCTTTCCCAGTTTGGTCCTCCACTTAGATTTTACATTTCTGCATCCCCACAGTCATCACTGGTCTAAGTCATTAACTATCTTTTGCCTGAGTGATTGAATAGTCTTCCAGCTACTTCCTCTTCCCATAGAATCTGCACCCTCCAACTAGCTCAACAAGAACAACTGTAGAGGAGGAAAAGTTTATTTGAGGGTTCATGGTTTCAGAGGTGTCAGTTCATAGAAGGCTGGCTCCATTCCTCAGGGCTCAAGGTGAGGCAGAACACCATGGCAGAAGAGTGTGGTGGAGGGAAGCAGCTTACATGAAGATGGGGAAGCAGAGAGAGAGAAAAAGAGTGAGACACTTGCCAGATACAAAATACATACCCCAAAGTCATGCCCTCAGAAGCACACCTCCTCCAGCCAGACACTACCTGCCTACAGCTATTACCCAGATGATCCCCATCAGGGGATTAAGTCACTGATTAGGTTATGGCTCTCAGAACCCAATCATTTCACCTCTAAACCTTATCGCATGTCTCATACATGAGCTTTTTGGGGACACTTCATATCTAAACCATAACAGAAAGGAAAACAATACACAACTTTGCTTACCAGACTTAGAAGTCCATGGAAACTAACCCAAACTTATCAAACCAAAATTGCTCATCTTTAAGCAGATACTCTTTATTATTGAACCTCCATCTGGTTATTATCTGTCACAATACATCTACCTCCATTCCAGCAATGCAGCTCTCTTTCTACTTCTCAAGCAGGAATCACCTAATTCTGCCAATGCCACTTCTCCATCATGAAACATGCCATTTATTCAACCATACCTTTTCTCCTCTTTACAGAGCACTACTCAAACTTTCCTTGCTCTTTGCAAAGCATCCCCAAGGAAGTCCAAGTGACTCTACTCTCCCTGGGTCCTTGATACAGCAATACCCAGGGTCAGCTGGTAATTGGGAAGACCAATAGCCAGGCTGTATGGCATGGAGTATGCACTTGAATGTGTTGCTATTGCTTTTTGTGAGTTAAGCCAAAATCTGCCCCTTCCCTTTAGGACTGTAAGGAAAGAGTATCTGTTTATCTGTTTACTCTGGAACTTTCCAAAAATACAAAATGCAGAGTTTTGCACAAAGTGTCTGATCAATTGTTATTGACTCACACACTTGTAATGCTCATTGCTCTGTTAAATGCATTTTAAAATTCTTTGCAGTCATAATATGAGTTCTGGATAGCCTGGAAAACTTATTGGTGGTAAATTAATTCTTTCACTTATTCATTTATTCTTTCATTCAATAAATTTTTACTAAATGCCTTCAAAGTTTCAGACATTGAAGGTACTGAAGGTATAGAACTAAAAGTCATGGTCATGGTCTTAAAAAATCCTTTCTATTTCGTGGTAGTGAGTAGGGGTGGGGGCAGCTACAAACAACCATTGTCATGTGGGTTGTCTTAGGTTGGAGGAGAGTCTGAAGGGAGGCAAGGGGAAGGAAGGTGGACCTCATGGTGAACCTTGAGTTTCTCAGAGGGAGTTAGCTGCTGGGAGAATGAGGTAAAGAAGGGAAGGGTGTCCTGGCACAGGGGCACAAGACTGTAAAACTAGGGATTCCAGAAGCTAAGGTGGGAGGATCACAAGTTTCAGGCCAACCTGGCAACTTAGTGAGACCCTGTCTCTAAATAAATAAATAGGACTGGGGATATAGTGCCTTCTGGGATGGAAAGGGAAGGGGTATTAGGCAGATGATAACATCATGGTCCCATTCCATTATGGGAACAAGAAGCATGACAGTGGTGGTGGGACTTCTTGTCTACAAAGGGTGAGCCTTTATGTAGAACCACAAATGCAGAAGTGGAAAGGGGAGTGGCAGCTCAACCAGGAAGGTGTTTACCAACCTGGGCAGGTAGCCCATGGAGATACTATCTCAGGAGGATTTGTTTCCTCTCCTTCAGTGAAGTGGAAGTCCATTTCATGTACATTCTCTGCTTTATCTTTCCTATTCCATGTGACTTGGACCAGTTACTGGAAATATATCAACTTTATTACTTTAGTTCTTTTTCTGTGTGCATGCCAGAAGTCCTCTACTAATCTACATTTTATAGCACAGAAAAGATTTGAGTTTCTTATACCCCATCTCTTCCATAGTACATAGATTTTTGGGAGGTGATTGAAAAATATGCCAATTTATTTATACATGATTTCAAAAGGAAGAGAATATTTAGTGACAAATGAATTAAGAAGGCAGAAGGAATGTTTGAGGTTAAAAGACACTAAAAAACACAATAAGTGTGATGACCAAATACAATTGATTGTATCCTGGATCCAAAAAAAAAAAAAAAAATCAAAAAAGGACATCTTTGGAACCATTGGAGAAACCTGAATATGGATAGAATGTGAAATGCTAAGTTTCTTGAATGAGATACTAGCATTGTAACTCTAGGAAAGAAGTCCTCTTTCTTAGGAGATGCTTGCCAAAATATTATATAGAAAAATGTTATAATGTCTGCAATCTACTTTGAAATGATTCAGCAACAAATATATGTAACTAACAATAAAGCAAAGTTAGCAAATTATTTTAAAGTTGGTCTATCTGGGTGATGGGCCAACTTTCTTCTTGACTCTCTTTAGATTTGAGCTGTCATTTCAAAAATGTTTGGAAAGAGGTATTTTTAAAAATGATTTTTATATTGAAAAGTTTCTCTAGCCTCCAAAATGTGCAGTTCTTGTTTCTCCCACTATCTCTTCCTTGGCTATTCCAGCCCTTGCAGATTTCTCTTTCCTCTATACTTTTATCACATAATAAATTCTACTCCCATTGATGGCCAAATCTCTCCTTCCAGATACTAATGTATGGGTCACAGGAGGATCTGGAGCTAAGAAGTGGCATTATTAGGTTTGGTCTTTGCAATCATTTCCCTGGATGCTGGGTGGAAGGTACTTTGGCATTATGGATAGAAGCTGGACTTTCCAGAGTTGGTGTTTTGTTTGTTTGTTTTTCTTTTGTATCAGGGATTGAACTTGTAATCCTCCTGCCTCAGCCTCCCAAGTCCCTGGAATTGCAGATGAGTGCCACCTGGCTCAGCTGAACATTTCAGGTTTCTAACCCACATTTCTCCTTTCTTGCAGCGTGACCTTGGGCACAACCTCCCACCCCTTCCTTCCTGATACTTCGTTTATGCACCTGTAAAATGGGCCCCAAGCCTTTGAGCATTGCTGAGGGCATTAAAGGAGACCATCTGTGTCAATTTCTAGAAGAGGCTGGGGCTGGGGACTTAAGCACTAACTGTGGCCCTCATTATTACTAAGAAGAGAATTTAGCAAAATAAACACAGTGAGAAAGCAGATCCTGCCCTCAGGCCCGGGGCCAGCTCAGCCTGGCTCCTCTGCCTCTGCCTGAAGCTCTCTGCTCCCCTCATTAGAAAGGGGCTTTGCTTCCTGCGGTGTGCTCTTGGGAGGAGAGGGCATGGTGGAGGCTGCAGGGACGCTATGAAGGGAAATGATTGCAAAGACCAAAAATGAAGAATTACTGCCTGCATAAAAATATTCACTACAGTGGAGGACCTTAAACCATTCCCTGGGGCATTGAACAGTGACTGAGAGTATATTACTGTGCACCTAAGGTGACTGCAGTCACCCAAGGTCAGAGTGAACAGAAGGGGAGTATTTAAGCATGGAAGTGCCCCTAATAGGAGCATCCTTCCTCATGCTCTGGGAGGATCAAGATGAACCAGGAAGACCCCGACCCCATGGAATGGGTTGCTGGAAAGACAGACAGATATCATCGGTGACAGGAGCAAATAGAGGTGTGAAGTTAGGTCAGGGGGACACAGGCTGCAGAGATCATCCAGCAGGGCTGGCATCTGCTTGACCAGGATACCAACTGAGGGAGTGGCATTTTCCCTCAGGTCCCCAGTGTGGCCACGTGAAGGGCCACTTCACCTCTCAAACCCTTGTCTGCAAAATGGATGGACAGCTGCATGTCCATCTGGAGGGCATGGCAGGTGATGTATAAGACACAGACAGGTCAGAGAGGAGGGGAGCAAGCAGGTAGGGTTAGCTTGGCCTACAGGTGGCTGCAGAACTGGCAGGCAGCACCCTTCCTGGCGAGATCCCCTTGGGGACATTCTGAGGGCTACTGAGAAGTTCAGAAGAAGGTAAGGTTGCAGAATGCACAAGGTGGTGTGCGGTGGCTTTAGGAGGCAGGAATGATTTCCTTCTATCAAAATTGTTTTGACAACACTGGGGACACTATCATTTTGGCTGTATCTGCCTCAACAGGGCCTTGGAGGCGACTGGCATCACTGCAGGGACATGGACACCTTGACCTCTCACAGTGCCTTTTCTGCCCTGAGATTACCCTGGCCTCTGCTTGCAATTCCCCTTAACACTGTGGCTAGAGCCACTTCCTTTCCTCCCAAACAGTTGCAAGAGCTTCCTGACGAGTTTCCAGAGTTTCTTTCTCCCTGGTAGAGTCTCTTCTCCCCTCAGCAGCAAAAGCCACGTGATATGCGTGGCTTGGATCTTAAACGTCCCACAAGAGCCCCACATGGAAGGCGTGGCCCCAGCTGGAGGTGCTTATCAGAGGGTTGCACAACCACCAGGGGTGGGATCTATTGGACAGAAGTGAGGTCACTGAGGGCAAGCTGTGCTTGTCCTCTTCACCCTGCTTCCTGTGACCTCATTTTCCAAGTCCAGGTGCAACTGTTACCTGGGAATTATTTTGGGGTAACATGGATTGGGCAAGAGCTCACCATTTAGGTGCACCCCCAACCTTTTCATTTTTTCAGACAGGGTCTCACCAAGTTGCTGAGGCTGGCCCTGAACTTGCGATCCTCCTGAGTTGCTGGGGTTATAGGTGTGCACTACTGCATCTGACTGTTAACTAGAATCTTAAAAAGCAAAACCCCTCATCAGACATTAGATAACCTGAGATACAGCAGGGACAAATGCTTGGTCCCCAGTCAACCCTGGCAGTAGGGAGCTGCCCAGAATGTTTCTGCCTGGGTAAGCAGAGGCACCCCAAGCTGAGGACTGACTGAGAAGATGGCCTGCAGCAAACATGGCCACCACCTGCTGCTCTTAGAGCAGCCACACTTGCCAGCTCCAGGGACATGACCAGCTCCAAGTCACTGGCAAATGGAGAGGGTATGGGCAGATGGAGCTCGCGTTGCCCACCAGGCAGGAAACCCCAACACAGCCAGGTTCTGTGCCACCCATCACCAGGCACCTGCACAAAGCTGCCAACACCCAAAGCCCATGACGCAGGGCAGTGCAGTGAGGTCATTAAGGAGCCTGAAAGTCAAGGGCCAGAGCTGAGCAGCACAGTCCAGGTTGGCAGCTCTGTGACTTGTGGTCCCAACATGTGGATGCAGGTTGAAGAGATATGTCCAGTTCTCCTTCACATGCTCAGGGCAGAGGCCCCCACATGATGCTGGGAAATTTACTTCCTGGGCACATCCTATGAACTCAAAAATAGAAGCAAGACAGTGCTATTCTGCCCAAACCCCATTGTCCAAGTCAAGAAGCCACAAAGGGGGAAGAGTTGAGGATGTGGCTCTGCTCAATTCAGGATGGCCCACCAGTCCTGTGCTGCCCACTGGGCAGGCAGCCCCATATGCGCTCTGCCAACCACACCCTGCTTGAATACAGGTCTGGCCTTTTAACTGGCTCCCAATGCCACAAATGTGCTCAATTCTAAGTTCTCACTTGGTGAGGTTGCAAAAGATGCTTCACTTCTCTACAAAATGTAAACTATCTTGCAGAGATGGAAGAAAGACAGTTGAGCAAACAGTAAGGGAAAGAAAGAGTCAAGACAAATGGTTAAAGTGCACATGAGTGACACTGGGGACAGGGGTCAAATTCCCAGGCTAAGACAGCCGTGGGTGCCTCTCCAGGGTCTGGATATGGGGGCGCTCCGTGGTATACTCCGGAGCCCCTTTTCCAATGGCATTTCCTGGTGGTACTTCTTGGGGGCTCTGTGGAGCTCCAATCAGTTGTTTGGAGAACAAAGAAGGCTTCCTTCTAGGCTCAAGAGTGACTGAAAGAGAGTACAGGTCTTCCCAGCAAAGGTGAAGCATCCAGGCCAGGGCCTCTAAACCTGGCCCTGCCTGTGAGTCCTTGGATGCCACGTGAAGAAGTCCAGGTGGCAGAAGCTCTTCCCACAGCGCTCACACCCATAGGACCACTTGGTCAGGTGCTGCTTTTGGTGGATGCTGAAGACCTTGGGCCACCGGAAGGACTTCCCACACTTAGCACAGGCATAGGGCTTCTCCCCACTGTGAATGCACTGGTGGTGGCTAAGGTTCTCCTTAGTCTGGAAGGCCTTGCCACAGTCGGTGCAGAAGAAAGGCCTCTCCTCAGTGTGCACCAGCTGGTGCTGGAGGAGGTTGGACTTCTGCTTGGAGGCCTTCCCGCAGTTACCACACACGTAGGACCGGTGCTCTGCATGTACTTTGTGATGCTGCACCAGATGGTCCTTCAAGCTAAAGGTCTGTCCACACAGCTCGCAGCTGAACGACTTCTCACTTGTGTGGTTCCTCTGGTGGTGCAGGAGGTTGGGCACCACCAGAAGGTCTGACCACACTGGAAGCACTCAAAGACCTGGTTCGTGTGTGTATTGTCTGGTGAGCGGCCAGCTGGCTGTGGCAGCTCACCACCTTCCCGCATGTACCACAGATGAATGCAGATTCCTCCATGAGACTCCTGTGTGGCTCCCCAAGGCCTGGCCACGGCCTGCAGCCCTTCCCACAGGTGGGGCCATGGAGAGTCACGGATTGTCGGGTTTCCTCCCTGGAGAAGTCCTGGGAAGCTGCACGTTACCCACCCCTGGGAGGAAGCTCTTCCCCAAGCCAGCCCCTTTCTGGAGTCTTCCCCACAGGTGGGTTTTCTCGTGAGCCCAGGCTGGCTGATCACAGACTTTTGTGGTCAACAGGCTTCCTTGACCCTGGGTGGGAACATCACCATGCTTCCTGAAACTCAGATCTCTTCCAGTCATCAACCCACGGCTCATCCCACTGTTCCCGGTGAGAGACAATATCTGGTCTGGGGCTGCAAAAATCCCAAAGCAACCAAGCTCCTGAAGTTGTCCAGCATCACATCCCAACACAGGGCCCTCTTCCCAGGGCCAAGACACTCCCACTTTTCCCTGGAGAAGTACACTGCCATGTCCTCAAGTTCACAGGCACTGACACACGCATGACTCCAGG
>NW_025920119.1:1851381-1927278 GCF_902686445.1 Sciurus carolinensis
GGAGGGGAGAGGCCACAACGTTGCTCCTAGGGGAAGGCCTCTGAGAGACGTTCCTCAGCCCCAGGCTGCACATTGTGTGGAGCCCTGCCCCAGGACTGAACTAAATTCTCTGAGGGAGTCACCTGTTTCTGCACCCCTGGGGACCAGTAAGTCTGTTTCTGGCGGATCCACATCTGGGGACTCTGAGGAAGGCTGGACGCAGCATTACCTCCCAAGTCCGGGACTGGCAAGACGTTGCTCAGTCCCTCTGGTCTGGAATCTGGAGTGGCCACTTGTCGTGTCTTTGGTGTTTTATCTGTTCTGTGTTTTTTGTCCTTTTCTGTTTTTTGTTGCCCTTAAGTGTAAGCGTGGGTCAGTCTCCCTTATGTCAGTCATGTACTCCCCTCCAGTGCATGTTAACTGATTTCCAGGAATTCCAGAAGAGAGCCAGTGACTATGGAACCCTACTGGGATGTCTTTTCTCTCTCTAAATTCTGTGAGAGAGAATGACCAACTTTTGAGGTCAGATGGCCCCCTCAGGGGGCCACCAAATTGTCTTTGGGCAGCCCCAACATCTTGATCAAATGTTTTATAGTCAAATTTGGAAAAAAAATTGTTAAAAAGGTTTTTAACCATGTTCACTAAGGTTTACATTAAAATATCAACAGTTGCCAATAGGAACTTCCATCTATTGAACTTGGTCTACCAAAGTGCCAGGCTAAAATTTTGATGGCTGTCATCCAAGAGACCAGAAAAACCGGTTTAGAACAAGACCCCAACCTGAGAAGGCTCTCCCAAGGAGTCCATTGGAAAGCAGCTCCCTTGCTGTCTCTTTGGGAAACTCCTTCAGGGAGGGATAGGGCATAACCTTTGTCTATACTCTCTTAATTTCTTTTCATCTCTGATGAGAGGGACCACATCAGGATGGAGGCCAAAAAGACTTTAAAATTCTAATTTTGACTTCATAATTTTGATCTGGTGTGCCTAGGTTAATTTTTTATCAGACCTATTTTATTGAACTATAAAGATTTTAATGCTGTTTCATTCAAAGGTCAATTTACAAGGGTTAACTCTCAATCTAATGGGTTTAAAATATAAGCTATAAGACCTCTGTCCATCCGTTTATTTTATGTATATGTACACTGGTGTATTGTCATGTCTACATATATTTGGTATCAATATATTGACATGTGAGCTCATGAATTAAAATTAAGAAAATAGATCCAAATGCTTTTGATTCACATGATTTAAAAGGTTTTTAAAATGGGTAAATAAAAAATATGGCTTTCAAGTTAGTATCACAGTTTTGTTTCCAGGTGGTCAAAAAGTAAACAAAATGTTAATTTTGTAAAATGTTTAATACCCATTGTTTCTAGATTTTTCTTCAATAGGAAGGAAATGACTGATACGGCCTAACACACTTATCTGATATCTTGGTTTTAAAAAAAATAACTAAATTAGTTTTAACATATATAGGATTGATCATGGATGTGTTTGTTAGAGACATCTCATTGGTTTAAAAAGTTAAAATGCTAACTGTTAAATATAACATCAAGTACTCTTAACTCCTTAAATTCCACAGGGTAACATACTTAAAACATTTTTGATGTTTTCATAAATTAGTAAATAAAAAAAGGATTTAAATTTACTTTATGTTATCACTGAAAACATGGTTACTAAAAGTCTTAACAGGTATTATTCTATATAGAGTCCAAAAGTTTAAACTATATTTAAATAGAGTTCTAAAAGTAACAAAGCATCTCATCTGATTAAAATGGAGTAATTTATCTAAATTCAGAAATTTATAAGGGTTGCTTCAAAATATAAATTAAAAAAATCAACTGATTAAAAATTAAAATATTACAAGGTTTTTGATATAAAAATATATTTATTAAAAATGTTTCTAGGTAAAAATGTCTTTATGTGATCAAATAAAGCTGTAATACTGCTAAGTAAACAACAAGAGAGTCTAAGAGACTAAAAATGTTAATTAAGGGTACATTTTAAAAGGCTTACATGTATATGTAAGTACCACAACAGTTAAAACTATTCAAGGGTTTTTCCTAAGGTCAAATGTTAATGAAGTGATGAAAACCTAATTTAAGTCTATTTGCTAAAATGACCAATAATTCTTAAAACATTAGTTTACTCTTAACTTTGTATCTGTTAAGTTTTATTTAGAGTAACTAATCTTAAAAATTGGGGGTTTGTACAATTCTGGTTAAACAGTAACTGTTATTTTAGAGTATTGTACTACATAACAAAGTCTAAATTTTCTTTAAAAGTTAATCATGGTTAATATAAAAAATCAATGCAATTATAATTCTATTACTCTTTTTTATATATTAAATGTGTTCATAACTTCCAAGTATACAAGTCTTTAATGGTTTAAAAGAACAGTTTATCAAGCTGTGTTCTCCAAGCTAAAGTTGTCATGGTAATTTTAAACTTATCATAATAAGAAATTTTATATGGGCTTTATTTGTATTATTTAGTGTTCTGTAACTAGACCTGAACCTTGTGTTACCTTCTGCACTGGGATAAAAATGTAAATGTATATCTAAAAGATAATGAGAGTCTGATCTGTTTAAAGGTTAATATCATGAAACAGGAAAACATTTTGCCACTTTACTACACAAAAGAAAAGTTAAAAACTCTCTCAGCTTTCTTTGATTCATGTTTTAGGTGTAATATCATACTGTGTTAACTAACATTCATATAAACTTAGGAAACAATATATGTAAACTTTATAAAATGGTATTTAACAAAAATATAAAGAGCAGCTTCAGAACTAGATCACTTACCTAAGATTTATGGAGAGCCCTGCCTTACCTGAGAGAAGATTCTGCCTCCCACCTTACTACAGGTTACAATGGCTCCAAAATAATCAGATTTCAACTCATTTAAAGTTATATTCAAAAGATTGATTTTTGTTATGAAATTACTGTGATCTCAAACAGGGGATATAATATATAGCTCTGTGAAAATTTAAGGTAGCTATTATACAAATAAATATGTTTTTACTGTTGTTAATTCCATTTTGTATTTTCATTGTAAACTCTGTAACTGTCAACTGATGAATGTTTTACAGAGGTGCTGCTTCAAGAACAATCTAAATTAATTTGAGAGAATAAGCCATCACCTATAGGACAGATAATATAAAGCCCAGTTTAATAAAAGTTGGTAAATAACTATAAAGTCATAGGCATTAAAGTTAAAACTCAGTACTTGTACGGTATGACTGGTGAAACTGACTTGCTGGATGTTTACAATCAAAACCTAAAGATTGAGATTAAAATAAAGGGGTCAAGAGAATCAATATTTGGCTCTTGCCCTCAGAGTCAGCCTAAACCCAGGGAACAAGAGAACTACTCTAAGAAGCTTTGCAACTCTGGGCCACAGAACCTTCCCATCAGGGAGACTGAAGAGACCCCTAAGGATGAGAAGCCAATCAGTGCACCTGCTACAGAGGAGGGTCTTTGGGAAAGGGAGCCATTCCTAATGCTTCCAATGGAAGCCACCTCATCAAGGAGACCCTACCAGGCAAATGTCACTAAAGGAGATAAGAAGCTGCTCTCAAGTTCCCCAAGAGTGACCCCTGTGGGAACTCAGCTTACTCTTAACAGCAGATAGAAACAAGGTCAATTTGACCAACTTGATCTTAAACACCTAGTAAAAACAGTTAAAACTAAAACACAGTCATTCCTGGACATTTAAAAAACTAAACAATAGTTATTTTAATGTAACTTGAGATGTACACTTGTGTTAGCCCCCCAAAATAAGTAAAACTGAAGGTGGCAAAAAAGATTCTTAGACAAAAGTACCTGATAATTATCAAAAGAAAATTCCAGAGTTATAAGTTTTTAGTCAGTTTAAGGCCTAAGGATCTTTCTAACCTCCAATGCAAGTAGACTTAATCAGTGTTTGCTAGTATGATTCTCTAGCCCAGAGTAACAAAAATAAAGGGATCTCCACTAAACAAAAAGGTCATGCCAGTAAAAAGATATTTTACAAAAATCAGATGACATTGAGTAACTTAACTAAATATTGTGTTTACATTACTGATAATTCTAACAGTGTTACGATTTACAATTAAGGCCTTATCCTCTCTAGCCTTGTTAGACTTTGTTAGGCATTTTTATGTAAACAACGTCTCAGTTCTTTCACCTCCTGGTAAGAGATAATTAATTTCTATCAGCTACATGATATTCATTGATAAGTTTCAGATGCTATTTATTTTGTACTCTTGTTTTTTTGTTTCTTTCATAAAACAAGACTTTTACCCCTAGAAAGGAATTTTTGCTGCTTGCCCCACCCCACATCACCTCCTCTCAGCTTGAGGCAGCAAGAGTGGTCATTGCCCTTTTTCCTTTAAGCAGTAAAAAGTCCCTAAATTTAAAGGGGTAATAATAAAAAATTTTTAAAGACAGTCAATATAGATAGGTAAATTGGGATAAATCATAAAAATAAGGGCCAGTGTGGATCCAGAAAGTTGGAGGCAATGACCTGAGAGAGATTAAAATGTTAATGCTTCCAGAGCCCTTCCTCCACCCTTACCAAGAACCTGCTCATGTTCTAACCTGTTTTTAAGTCTCTCCAACAGGTTCAACGTATGGGAGAACCAGTCCCAAGAGACCACTGATTTCCAACACCCATTTCAGTCAGAAGACTATGTCTATAACAAATTGATCCAGAAAGGACTAACACCCGGCTGAAATGGAAGGGACATTACTCACAACGTGGACTCATTACATCTGAGTCAAGACAACAGAAAAATGAACAACCCTCAGAGACCCCCAACCACCATCTAAAGATAAGACTGAAAAAACATTAAACTTGTTTTTTCTTTTGCTTGGACTATGTCAGGAATAACTCCATGCTTAGCCCTTCAACTTTTTGAGATTACCAAATGGGGTAAATTCTGTGTTACTGTTCACATCATTCCCCAGATGTACTATTATGATAAAGAGGGAAGAAGAAGCATATGGGACTAATATCTAAACAAGTGGCCCCTGTCTTATTTACCCTCCTAGTGGGAATAGGTATAACAGGCTCCATAGCTGTAGGAACCACTGCCCTGATTACTGGAAACAAGAATTTCAAAAGTTTAAGTACACAAATAGATTTAGACTTAAATATGTTAGAGATCGAATCCCGTCTCTTAAGCTAATGGTGTTGGACACTCATTATAATCACCTATGCACTACTAATGAATCAATGATTTCATCATGTACATAAAACCAGTGGGGAATATGATGGGTTGACAGATCTGATTCCATGAGAATGTTGTAGGCCAGACTCTGGGGGAAATGACTAAGCAGACTCCATTTTGTTCAGATGTTGGGGGCAGAGTGGGAATGAGGAAAAGAGAAAATACCAAGAGTTTCATGGAAACCCAGTCGTGTAATACAAAAGGATCATGCCTAGAAAACCTGGAGGTAGAGTGCTCAGATGTTGGGGCCAGAGTGGGAATTAGGAACAGAGAAAATACCCAGAATTTCATGGACATCCAGTTGTGCATTTGCTCAGAAATCGCTCTTCATTTGCAGCCTAACCCTGCATGCATTGGGAAAGCACAATTCATGGAAATCGAAACAGATTGTTATAACAGAAGCACCGTGCATGGTGGAAGCAGCACATTGTCAGAGCAAAGTGGGTATGAGGAGGACAGATGATAGGCAAAGTTTATTGAAATCCATTCGTGAAACTTTCTCACAAAAGCAACTTCAATTTCAGCCCTATTCAGCCTACATGTTAGAGTACTGCAACAGAAAGACATAGGGGCTTGCGTAGAAAACCTGGAGGTAGAGTGCTCAGATGTTGGGGGCAGAGTGGGAATGAGGAAAAGAGAAAATACAGAGAGTTTCATAGAAGTCCCGTCGTGCATTTGCTCAGAAAATGCTCTTAAGTAGCAGCCTAACTCTGCATGCATAGGGAAAGCTCAGTTCATGGAAATCGAAACATTGTTATAACAGAAGCACCATACATGATGGAACCACCACATCTTTGGAGCAAAGTGGGTATGAGGAGGAGAGATGATAGACTAAGTTTCATTGAAATCCATTTGTGAAACTTTCTCAGAAAAGCAACTTCAACTTCAACCCCATTCATCCTGCACGTCAGAGAACTGCAACAGCAATACATAAGGGTCTTGCCTAGAAAACCTGGAGGTGGAGTGCTCAGATGTTGGGGGCAGAGTGGGAATGAGGAAAAGAGAAAATACCCAGAGTTTCATGGAAATCCAGTCGGGCATTTGCGCAGAAAATGCTCTTCAGTTGCAGCCTATCTGTGTGCATAGGGAAAGCTCAATTGATGGAAATTGAAACAGATTGTTATAACAGAAGTACCTTGCATGGTGGAACCACCACATCTTCAGAGATAAGTGTTATGAGGAGGAGAGATGATAGGCAAAGTTGCATTGAAATCCATTCATGAAACTTTCTCAGAAAAAGCATCTTCAAATTCAGCCCTATTCAGCCTGCACGTTAGAGTACTGAAACTGCAATACATAAGGGGTTTGCCTAGAAACCAGGATGTAGTGTGCTCAGATGTTGGGGACAGAGTGGGAATGAAGAAAAGGGAAAACACCTAGAGTTTCATGTAAATGCAGTTGTGCATTTGCTCAGAAAACACTCTTCAGTTGCAGCCTAAATCTGTGTGCATAGGGAAAGCTCAATTCATGGAAATCAAAACAGTTTGTTATAACAGAAGCACCGTGCATGGTGGAACCACCAGATCTTCAGAGCAAAGTGGGTATGAGGAGGAGAGAAGATATGCAAAGTTTCATTGAAATCCATTCATGAAACTCTCTCAGAAAAGCAACTTCAATTTCAGTCCTATGCATCCTGCATGTTAGAGTACTGCAACAGCAATACATAAGAAGCTTGCCCCAAAAACCTGGAGGTAGAGTGCTCAGATGTTGGGGGCAAAGTGGGAATGAGGAAAAGAGAAAATACCCAGAGTTTATTAGAAATACAGTCAGTGCATTTGCTCAGAAAATGCGCTTCAGTTGCAGCCTAACTCTGGGTGAACAGGGAAAGCTCAATTCATGGAAATCGAAAGAGATTGCTATAACAGAAGCACCAGGCATGGTGGAACCACCACATCTTCAGAGCTAAGTGGTATGAGGAGGAGAGATGACAGGCAAAGTTGCATTGAAATCCATTCGTGAAATTTTCTCAGAAAAGCAACTTAAATTTCAACCCTATTCAGCCTGTGGAGGCTCAAATGTGTGACTTTCCCAGCACCCCTCCTTTACCATCCAGTGTGGTTTGAATTTCTACTGCCTGTTCCTGTCTTCTCCTTTACTCTGCACTAGATTGTGCAATTCTAGAAAGCCTGGTCTTGTGCTATTTTTCTTCTTACTGTGAAACTGTATTAGCTATGGGGATGTGTGATTGAAGTAATATGTTTCTAAGGGGATACAATACAACAAATTTCCTGTGTTTAACACTCCTAAGAATAATATTTGTTAAGAGTTTTTCTTGATATTTTAAATAAGAGGGGATGGCCTTTGTCATACAATTTAGACAGAGAGAATATTCCAGACAGAAGAAATGCTTGTGGGGCAGAAGTTGTATATGTAGCACTGGAGAACATTTTTATTATTATGTAAGAGCCTTTGGGTAATTTTTAAGGTTCTTTATAAGAAGTGTGGAAATGAATAAAAGGAAACCTATGGTCAAAATTTCTTAGATCTGTTGTAGGAGGGAAGCATGAACATAGAAGGACTGAATGATAAAATTCCATGTTGCAACAGTGATGGTCCAGTGAGGAGGAAATGAAAATAGCATCTATCCCAGCAGATTGGTAAAGAGATGTCTCAGATTACAATAAAAAAATATTTGGAAGGACTTAGGGCTATTAATAGGTCTGAAATTCATGGAGCAGACATCAAAGAGCCACTTATTGATGGAAGGAAAATAGTATTATTTATTGAATTGTTTCCTTAAATAACTGTCTGTTTGGATATTACCAAGGGCAGGAACTATTGCTATTCTGCTCACATGTATCCCCCAATTCTACGATAGTTCACAATGCATAGATGACACCCAATAAATAGTTATCAGATGAATGAATAAAGTATTGCTCTCTTCATAATTATGGTATGTTTAAGAGCTTTTGAAATAAAATACAGATTTTGGGCTTGTTAGATGTCTCTTGTGTCTACTTTGTCATCACTAGTAACCTACTTTGCACTGACCACCATGCAGGTACTGGGGTTACAAAGGATTGCTTCTTAAATAAAGTGTTTATAGATTTATGGAGAGAGGAAGACAATGATGCCATGTATGGTCTCAGGAAAACCTTACAAGGAAGTGTGAGCTATTTCTGTAATATTAGCATATTGTCATTATTTTGGAATCTGTTAAATTCCTCCTCTCAAATGGTGATCAGATATTTCTTATCTAAACACTGACTCAGTTCACACTTATCAATGAAGACATGGTTCTAACACCTCGATTACAATCTATCAATAAACTATCAACAAAATCTGATTAATGAACACTATTTAATTGCTTTTTAAAAATTTGGCCAATCTTCCTTGGTTTCTGCCTGAAAAAATAGCCTGGTAGAAAATTCAGGAATAAAAATAGAAAAAAATATATATAGACATTAGTACATACAGTACTGAAGACAACACAGCAGGGCAGTAGTCTTAAATTAAAACTATCATTACTCATGCTTCCCTTATTTTTCCATTATGCATATATATCTAGTTTGGGACAAATATAAGATGTTTGTGTTTTGTTTATTATATCATGTAGAACCTGTACTTTTGTTTTACTGTTGGATACAAAAACAGTCAAATACCCAACAAAGTGAGTGTTATTTCTTATTTTTTGTTTGGATGTTTCTTAACTGATATACTGTATGAATTTCCAAAATAAATGCAAGTTAAAATCAGTTTTAAATTCCCTAGGGAACTGCCTTTTGTTTTTCTGTAGAATTGTGCTAAAATGTCTGTAAATCAGTACCCATGTGTTGATTTGCCTATTTTTTAAAGTATGAAGTTGCTTGTATTAATGTATATCTGGACTTAAAAAATATTGGCAGCATGGCTACTCAGTTAGTTGGCTGGATTTAAAGGAGCTGAATCTTGTGTAACAGGTAGCATTATCTTGGTCTTGCAACTAAGTTTTGGCAAGGATTTCTCATACTGTCACAATAAAGGAGAGAAAAAATGGCTTGAGAAATCTACTGATATTCTGTATCATGTTTCTTTCTGTGATCGTGGCCATTATCCCTAAGCAGGGAAATGAGTCCAGGGTTACTTGATTGGGGAAGAACTAGTAAACAAAATGCAGACCCACTTTGAAACTGTTGAAAGATCAACAGTTCATGATAACTTTATCTCTGCTGAACTATACATAGACTTGCCTTCTTGCCTTAACCCTTCTTTATGACCTTTTCAAACTAATTTTCTATTAAAATGTATCTGTTTTTGTATCCCATTCTCTTATTTGATACTTTTTAACTGATTCTAAAAATGCAGATAATTATTCCCTGTATTAGTGTGACCATTTATGAAAGAGAGGCCATTATTAAAGAATTATAGGGCTTTCTAATGAACTGAACAAAAAATAGGAAGAACAAGTGCTGAGCAGGAATGAATGAGACCAACTGCTTTGCCCTCTGTTTGCCCAGAAATTGGCGACAGAACTTCAGCTTCAGTTGGTATATATGTATTTGAGTATAAAGGACATTTGGAGTTATACCTAAGTGGCATATGATTGAAATATTAAAATCTTTTGTTCTATTATTTTTTCAGTAGTGATAGATAAGCATATTTTTCTACCTCTTATTCCCTTCCCAAAATTATAAATTTTCTTTGTACTTCCTCTTCTATAGCTCTGATAAATTCTAGTAAAGTCTGAACCTCTAATGAATAAAAAATGTCTTGAAGAGAAATAAAGTAGATGTGTTAGGAGTAGGAAAATAATTTTTGCTTTCTCATAAAGATTTCAGGCCTATGAAGTTCTTATGATTGGGATAAAATTAAAGACACCCAAACACCCTTATCCTCCTTCTCAACATGCCAATGCTTTGTTACTTTCAAAGTCTTCCAATATCTCAGTAATGAATTTAGATTGCATCAGTTATTAATATCTCTAGTTATCAGATTCCTCCAAAGAATTGCAGTAGGTTAGAGAAGACCTGAGTATATTGAGCACTGGAGGCAGAGAAAAGAATCATCAAGGTAGAAAAGATATCTACAGAGGAGGGTAGGGTTTGGATAGCAAAATTAATTTCAAAAACCCTTGTATTTTCAGGGATAAGCATGTCATGCCCCATAACTCCAAGATTCAGAGCAACTGGGTAAGCTCCATTTGATACTAGTAAACCTTTCATTTAGGAGGATGTTCCATAATTGAGATACCATTGGGAAAATGGAGAATCTGCCTTAAAGAAACAATTTGTAATAAGGATCCATCCAGAATAATTTCTTAAGTTTTGTACAAAATAGCAATGCAGGGCCTTTTCAGTAGAATATTTAGTATATTTATATTTAGGATATTCAGTAGTATAATTGAGGGGATAAGTAGGCAATTTAGATTTAAATTAATTCCCTAGCATACATAGGTAGTTTTATTTTTTCAGATTAACTGTATAATACAATGAAATATAGGTTTATAATCTGTATTTTAGAATTGTGACAAGCTAAAGATATGTTCCTCTCTATAATAAGTTTAGTACGTTTTGTAGATTATTGTCATGATTAAAATATAAACATTTTAAATGTTTAATATGTACCTCAAACAGAGCAAACCAATATTACAGGACAATTGTAATTATTCTTCATTACTCTTTAAACTATGTATGTTACTTATGATATGTTGTGAAAGTAAAATATATTTTGTAGATCTGAAATCACTTAACCTTGAGACCCAAAACTAGGGCATATTCAAGAACAAGAATGGAAAAACTGAACTGGTATCTGTCCCAGTTACCCTCATTTGAAGGCAATTCCTAGTGGTTGACTCAGCAGAATGAGCACCTTCATCCTAAAGGCACTGCACACTGGCATTCATTCCATCCGCTCTGGGTGCCTCTCAAACCCACTTGCTTCTCTCTTGCAAAATCTGTTTTCTTTTCCTGGGGAAATTCACATGAAGATGAGTATTGAAATAAACTAAAGCCCCCTTTAATTGTAGATGGTCTCAAGTTCACAACTCATTATACTTTCAATTCTAGATACCTCGCACACACTTAAGGCTAGTGTCTCTGCTGATCTAGATGATCTACCTGATGGGGTAAACTATATTATGATCCCTGAAAAAACTGAGACTTTGATCATCTTGCCTTTCTTGTCCATTTACACTCAAATTGGGCAAGAGGTTCTGAAGAGTTTTCTCAGTGGCTCATCTGGGTGTCAAATGGATTGATCCTTGTCCCCATTGTGCATTTTTTAGCCCGACCTTTGATTAATGATCAGAGTCAATTCCTCCTGCCATAGGTTTAGAATTACCTAGTAACAACCAAATCTTAAGATGGCATGTATTTTCCTCATATCTCCTGAAAGACACAGTCTCCTTCTGAGATGTAATGCAGGTCACTTAAAAGCACAGAAAATAAAATTGTGGGGATGGGAAATACAAATATTCCAAGAATGCATGATACTGAGAGTGATAAAAAGTAGAATCATTCCTATTTTCACACCTAGGTTCCTAAATCTATGTATTCTATCTTCTGGGTATCTGACAGACACAGATTTAGAGTAGACACTGCATTCTGAATTATGGGCCTCATCATCAGGGTATCATTTATAAGTTGGTGCTTCAAATGTGCATTCAAAGGCTACTTCTTTATCAGGCTGGAATCTTCTAGGCTTTGATTTGACAGGACTAGTAGAATCCATGGTCATGGACTCAGTACTGTACCTCTACTACTGTTCAGTAGACCCCTAGCACTAAAGTAAAGTTTTCTGGGTGGGAAAGTCAAATTTTCATCTGAAATTGTGTTGATTCCAATTAAAACAAGGCATTCTCATTTTCAGAGTAGAAGTCCAGTGAAATCATATTGTATCAGTTGTGCAGCATTGGTCTCAATTGCTGGCAGATTGTATATTTTGCAGCATCACCCCCTAGATCAGCCTTGTTAATTTCTTTAGGGAGGCTGTCCTTAACCTCCTGATCATTCATCCATTATTTCTTTCACTTCTATAAATTAAACAAAATCTGTGGATATAGGAATTCTCCCCTATTTAAATTTGTATAGCTCCTATTCAGTCAAATAGCAAAAAGAATCCAGAGCATAAATACTCTCCCAGTTCCCACTTGTGCATACATGTTGATAAAATCCTACAGTTTCTTCAAGTTGTTGTCTCTTCCTTCTCTTAACAGACTCTGTGATTTATCTATAGGGTTATGCTATAACTTTTATCTAGTTATTGGTCTAGAGGTCCAGGAGATGTTTGTGGTAGATCTTGATGGTAGATTAACAGATTTCACTTCAAATAAGAGATCTTTATAAGGTCTTCAAACAAGGATGAATTTCTAGCCCCTGAGAGCAGTGAGAGGACCACTTTAGTGTCTCAGAGGATTTAAGAGAAATCTAGAGTTTCCAGAGTTTCAAGTTAATTTATCCAGATGTCTCATCCAATGATGCACAGTCCTGTTTTTCCATTTATGGTCCAACCTAAGCATAGCCAACCTGTTTGAATTGAGAATTAATCCTTGTCTGGAGTTATGTACTCTTATGGTTAATTCCTGGGTCTAGTGCTGAGCTTTTCCCATATCTGTTATAAGAAGTGATAATTCATTTGTATGATAGGTAACATGGTAGTCTGCCACTTTTGCATTTACCCCTAATTTAACGATTAATCACTCTTGGCCTTTCATTGTCCCTCTCCACTGCACCAAGAGACTTTAGCAACAATTATTCTATTTCACAGTGCCAATCACTCCTTCCTATGAAACTCTCAAATATCTGAGATATGTATACATTAGTTCATTTCCTTCTCCTAGTATCCCATCCCAGTCAATACCAGTGAAAGTACTAACAATTACACTATTACAATATGCCACAGGCATCAGTTTTCTACATAGCATCAGTGGTTAAATCCTCATAGATATAAAGTAACTCATTTAATGTCACCTCCTCATTATATTCTTGGTACCAACTTTCCTAGGTCATCTTCCTTGAAAAACAGACTATGAGACAGAAATATATTTCTGTGCATAGCTTCTTTTGGAAAATACAGAGAAATAAGTTGAACTGCAGTGCACTTGAAGAATTCTCTTCCAATCTTGATAGGAAGTTCTGTTGCTGGAGTGGTCCCTATGCTAAAGCAAGAGGACCAGGAATTTGAGTCCCCTACATCAATTTATCATTCAAATGTGGGTTGCTCTTGAGGAGGGAGAATGACCTCTTGACCAAGGATGATCCTCAGAGAGTGACTTAGCTATGAGCTCTTAGTAACCAACACAACTCTCTTGGAAGTAGAAGCAATGAGTAACTAAATCTTGACAGTATTATTTGAGTGGCACACCACAACTATGCCATATCATATGTTTCCTTTGATTCTGAAGGTAGACTCAGATGGGAGAATGAAATGCAAATATTTTTATTGACATTACAGTAATTTTAATTCAATAGTGTTCAGAAAGTCTACAACCTTCAGAGCTATCTCTTCCTTGTCCTTCTATATTCAAAGGCACAAACATTTACTTAGAGAATCTTCTCTAATTTTTGTTTTAAATCTGTCTTACTTTAGAAAATAAGCAGATTGTGGTCCTGGGTATGAAAGACAGTCACTGTAATTTCTCATAGCTTTCTTCTGGGTCTTTGCTCTATAGTTGTAGACAAGACCTAGGTAAAGAGTCTAGGCTGAGTAAGAGGACCAGAAATGCACAGGTACAATCAGAGGCTTAACCTTAAAGCAGTTTCATGAGAGAAAATGTTCACCTTCTTGGTGAGAAGGGGCTTCATATAGGTAAACATTCTACATTGTTACCTTTGTGGTAATTATAGATTTAAAAAATTTATAATACTTAATTTCTTTCTATTTTCTTATTTCAATTATCTGAGCACCTAGACTTGCCATAGATCAAGCTATTGCTTCTCTGGTCCTAATTACTTATTCTTGGTGTTCTTTGAGTTAAAAGTTGATTGAATGCCAAGCATGTTTTAAATGAAAGAAATGTTACATTTATTATTCAGTATTCCATTAAAAAGTCAGAAATTTTTAAAGAATTGAACTCTATATTTTGTATTGGGGGGTGTGCATTATCTATCATTATATGAACTAGGCTATCTTTCCTGAAAAATTTAAAAGATGTCTATTAGGCAGTTTTAAATAATTTCCTGTTGTATTTACTTTAAAAGCACTCTGTGATATAGGAAAAATGATGAAAGTGTAGCTCTGTTTAGTGACACTAATTTAAATTTTAGTTAGAAGTGCCATACCCATTTTGCTTGAGTGCCTTGAAGCAGAAGTAATTGACTTTCATCCCAGAATTAGAATCAAATGCAATTTCATTGTGTGAAGAGAATGGCACCACGTCCAATAGTCTAAAGAGGAAGAAAGGAATGGAGGATATAATTATGCAAGCATTTAAGTAGTGGACTGTTGCCATGTTGTACAACATTCATGAAAATTTGAAATTCTCACTTTTACTACTGAACAAGGACATATCTGGAGGTTTGCACTGAGGTGAGAAGAACAACTAGGAAGCTATGACAGTACTCAACTGTGAAAGTCTGTGGTGAGGGTTAAGTGAATTTATGTTTTTCAAACATGTACAGTATAACGTGGAATATTTTAGAACCAACATAAAATGTTTTATTTTTGTTAAAAGAAGGTCATAACATTGAGTCAACACTGATGAGGACTGAATCAATGCATATCTGGTAATGAAAAGGAGGTGTGGGGAATGAGAGAAATAGTAGAGCTAAGAGCCATAAGATTTAGAAACTGGTTGGATGTGTGTGATAAAAAAATGGAGGAATCAAGGATAAAACTGGAGTTCCAGTCTGTATAGCTAGCAGAATGTTGGTTCTGTTAATAGCACTGTAAATGAAATTTAGAGAACAGTGTAGCTCATGGATGAAAATAAATTTGAAAATTTGTCTCCACTTATTTAAATATCACAATTACTGCAGCTATTAGTAAATTCTGAAATTAAATACTAATACTCTAAAATTGTTATTTTAATGCTGTTTAAACTATTCTAGATTCTTTCACATTTCATATAGAGTTTAGTATTTTCAAATTCTGAAATGCAAATATGCTGTTATTTTGGTTGGAATTGCTTTAAATCTATAGAATAATTTGTACAGAATCAAAATAATATCAATATTAAAATTTTCAACTTATATATTATCAGTTTTCATTAAGTTCATTCATTTTAAGTTCTGCCACAATATGTTATAATTTTCAGTATAGAGATCTTGCACATGTTTTGGTAAATTTATTTCTGAGAATTTTGTTATTTTGGTGGTAGAGTAATTGAATATTTTAAAAAGACATTTTTTATTTTTTTTGTTGCTTGTAGCAAGAAACATAATTGATCTATTTTGTACTTATGTTTTGTGAAGTTGCTAAATTTACATTTTAGCTCTAATAGCTATTTTGAAAATTCCTTATGAATTTCTCATAAATAATATGTCAGCTGTGAAAAAAACACTTTTTCTTTTCCAATACTTATGATTTTTGTTTCATTATCTTAATTCCTTGAACTATCTAAATCCTTCATTTAAACATTGAAAATAAGGGTTAAAAATGAATATACTAGGCTACATATCATTCTGGTTAAGAGCATTAAGTATCTTACCAGTAATTATAATCTTTGTGCTAAGACTTAGTTGTAGATTTTATTTTATCCATTAGAGAATATTTTCTTCTATTGTGCTAATAAACTTCTATGACA
This sequence comes from Sciurus carolinensis, assembly GCF_902686445.1. Classification (NCBI taxonomy): domain Eukaryota; kingdom Metazoa; phylum Chordata; class Mammalia; order Rodentia; family Sciuridae; genus Sciurus; species Sciurus carolinensis. The sequence continues at coordinate 1,867,233 of NW_025920119.1, forward strand.
TAAATAGGTGGCTGATTTTGTCAATGCCTTTTTTCTTTACCTGTATTAAGGTGATTATATGTTATTTTCCCCATCTTACATTTTAAAATATGTTCAGTTATGTGAGTGATTTTCAAAACTTCAATTAGCCTTACATTCCTGGAATAAACCGTACTTGATCATAATGTAACAACCCTTTTACACATTTGTAGATTTTGTTTGCTAATATTTTGATAAGGATAATTCACCTGTGATCATGAGGGATGCTAATCTGGCTTTTATTCTTTTATAATATATTTTGTCATATTTTGAGATCATAGATTTGTGATCAGATAAAACAAGCTGAACAGTGTTCCTTGCTCTATTTTCTGAAAATTTTAATTGAATTGCATTTTTAAAAAATGTTTGCTAGAATATTCTGAAGCTTCCCTTATTGAAAGTGTTTGAAAAAATATACATACATGTGTATATTTTATCTATTTCCTCAATAGTCTAGATCTAGATTCTCTCTCTCTCTCCCTAGAGAAATTCTTCATGACTTTGTATGATTTATACTTTTCAAGAAATTGGTGTACTTTTTCTGTTATTGAATTTATCAACATTGAGATTGTACAATTGTCTCCTTGTCTGGTTATGCCTATCTGATTTGTAGCTATAAACCCTCTTTCATTTCTAACATACCAAATTTGTGTTTTTCTCTTATTTTTTCCATTGATTTTCCTAGGACTTTGCCCATTTTTATTTTTGTCTCTCATTTATTTTATGTTCTTGATTTTACTTACTGTAATTAATATAGTCTTGCTATCTTCTAAGTGTGAAACTTAAAGATTTTCAGAGTACTTAAAGCAATAAATTGCCTTTTAGCACCATTTTAGCTATTTATCATAAATTTTGTTATGTTTTTAAAGTATCAATCAGTTCAAAACACTTATATTCTCCCTTGTTATTTCTTTTTTGACTCATAGACTGTTTAGACGAATGTTGCTTGACTTCAAAATATCATAGGGGGTTTTTAGGTATAGTTTAGTATTAATTTTTAATTTCATTTTATTAAGGTCACAATATATGTTCTATAAAATGTCAGTCTTTTGCAAATGCTGTTTGTTTCAAGACCCAGTATACAGTCTTTTTTTAGTGGGCCATTTGCACATGAAAAGAATGTGTAGTTCTCATTTTTTTTGTATGTAATGAGTACATAATTTTTTGACAGAAAAAATTAAATGATTTCTATATATTTCCAATTTAAAAGATAGGCAGATGACTGAGATAATTATCTTGGAAGAGAAGTTATGGGCTAGAACGGAGATTGTTTCCTCAAATAGAGTCTCAGACTACAATCAACAGGCTTAAAATGTCCTGTAGCTATCAGGGGTGAAGAACAGCCCTTGATTATAGTAAGAATGAGTTTCCGCAAGTCAGGACTACAGGAATTTAGCTCTGTGATTTTGGGTAAGTCAACTAATTCCTCCAAAGCTTGATTTTGGGGGATAATTACCCACCCCAGTAAGCATTCTAACTATTCTTAGAATCAACCAGAGAATGTATATGGACACACTTTGAAAGCTATGTCATATAAAACTCAGGAGGTGATATTATTATACCATAATATAGTAGAAATACATAGCTAGTTTTAGTCTAATCAATTTTTGATTATTCATCAAGTGCTTTTAACATTGGAAGAATTCCTAAGTCAGAATCTTGTCTTTCACAGTCTTAGATAACCACAGTTTGAAATCAGTCTGAAATTACCACTAATTACTAAATCAGTGTATTGCTTTTAAGGGTATGCTCTTGGCATTAGAGTGAATTTATGGATAGATCAAAAGTAATTAAACTTGGTAAAATGAGCAAGCAGCACCTAATCATCTATGAAGAGTACCTTGTGAATAGATTTTTACTGAGACACCAAAAGCACTGAGCTCTTTAGATTTCATTAATTGGACATGTGGACATCTAAGCAATGTACCAATTTGCCAGCAATATTCATAATTTCTTGTTATAGATATGTTTAGTGTAGCTTTAGCATAAGATATTTTTGGCTGAAGTATTTTATTGTATAGGCAACTTGAAAAATTATAGTAAATATTATAAATGTGAACTTTACTCTTTCAGAATATAAGATAATTCCTACAACTAGGTGGGTGATAGATTTGCATTAAGAATAGGGTTACTTTTGTCCTTTTCCATCCTTCTAAAAAAAAGATCAAGTTCCATTTACAGTTGAGCAAATTAGTGATAGTTCATAATAGGTTTTGACACATTTATTCATTACTTATTTTTCTCAGTGAAAAGTAATTGAACAGTTATTAAGATATGAGATACCTTGATACATTCCATTAGGGAATACAGATGCAAAAAATGAGGGATTATTTTACCTCACATTATATGCTATAATACAGTCACTTAAGTATGTAAAGATGTGTGTGTGTGTGTGTGTGTGTGTGTGTGTGTGTGTGCTGCAGAGGTGTCATGATGTTCAAATGTGCTGCAGAGGTGTCATGATGTTCAAATGTGCTGCAGAGGTGTCATGATGTTCAAATGAACCCTGGACACAGATAGAGTGTGTAAACTCCTGTCTGGGTTATCAACCAGGTTTTTTCAGGAGAAATTTCTTGATCTGGATCTCAAATCCAGCTTTCCAAGTAAGGAATTCAAGACCCTTGGGCTATCTTAGTGAGTTTTGCTATAAATAACATTTTGCCAGGGTAGAGAAGGAGAGAGAAGGAAGGAAATAGATTTAATGACATCAATGTGCTGCACCAAGAAATGTGATAGTTATGTTCACTCCCATTACCTCATCATCTGACATCCCTCAGGAACACCCCCATGACCTAGATCACATCATTTCTGGTTTGTGTGGAAGGGAAGCAAAATTCCTGTGGTCCAAATTCCAGTTTCTGAAGTGATCAAATGTGCTAGTATGTGTCTTGGAGTCCATAAAATACAAATAATATCCTTGTCATGAGTTTATCTACACTTTTGGATTATATAGCATTTTAAAGGATAGAAAATTTAATTACATGTAGTACCCCAGTTTTTATCTTCCTCCAAACTTTGACAATTAACTTGAGAAAGATATTGAACAATTTGAATTAGTCTACATAAACACAAAAGAGAGGCTGTTTCACTGTGAGGTTCCTTTATTTGGCTGCCCTGCAGTTGGAAAAGAACCAGCAGTAGAGGAGGGACTGTTCAGATGCAGATCTTCTTACTTATTGATAATGATAATAATAGCTTATATGTTTATTGCTTCTGTCTTAATTATCTTTTACTTAATCCTTAAAACAACCTGAGGAATTTGGTACCATTATTATCTCATTTGTCAGATAAGGAAATTTAGGAATAGAGAGATTAAATAATTTGTTCCATTTGTACAGCTGTTACATGGCACAGCCATGATTTAAATCAGGCAGTCTAGCTTAATTCTCCCGCAGGTCTCATCCCCTCAACCAAAGAATGGTGTATCTTGGAGCTAAACTGGGTTCCAAAGGGCATATGCTGCTTATGCACAAGGATGGAAAAGCTCCTTGATTTAATTGATATTTTTCCACTTAAATAATATGATATAGTATGGTTTGGTAACCACACAGAAATTGTTCACATCCTAATTCTATCATTTGAATAAGTGCTTAGGAGCTCTGAATGTAGATTTTCTTTTTGTCTTTAAAGTGAAAGTGATGTTTGCCTGTGGGGTTTTTTAAAGGTACAGATTAACCCCTCATAACATATTGAAGATACAGTATGCTATATGAGGATGATGATAGTAAAAAGATATACACAGGAGGGACTAATTATTCTCACAGAAATCTGGGACCTCTGTCTTGGCACAGAACCTTGAGGTGGTAATATGTTCAACCTGGTGGGACAGAAAACATAGGAAACATTATAACCAGAATAGTGCTCCAGAATAGTGGTGTTCCTCAGTGTCTTTCCATTATGCAGTTAACTCTCTAGTAATACTTACAACAGATGTCAAAATTGCTACAGGATTTCCTTTCAGAATCCCTTCTAATCTCAAAGGACTTCCCAATTCTGGAAAATTACAGATATTGACTACAGAGACTCAAAGTAAAAGTCAAATTATTTAAGGATAGAGTTAGGCTGCCCTATCAAAGAATACTGGACACAGAATATGTCCCAACCCCTGGATACAATTACTTTAGAGAGAAAGTAGTACAACCCAGAAAAGAAGACTGAGATGGGGAGACCTGCATTTCTTTTCAAACTCTGCTGTGAGAACTCTAGCAAGTGTTTTGACATTTCTTAGTTTACCTTTCATGCTGTGCACAATTTGAGGATTAGTGTTAATGAAACTGTATTCTTCAACCCTCAGGACTATGTCAAGGGCTAGAGAGGCTGTACTTCTTGTGGGTGCAGCAGGATGAAGTGGGACTCCAGTCCTGCTCCCTTAACTCAAAGTAAGGAAGCTCTGTTCTTATCAATCATTTGAACTTAGTTTCCACATCTGAATCTGTTGAGAAATGAGGAGGAGGGAAGAGGTCAGTGTTGGTTTCAGAGGTTAAAAACAAAGAAACTCAAAACAAACAGTTTGGGTCTACAATAATGTCATTCTAAATGGTTCCTCTATAAGCTGTGATACTCATACTCTGATTTCTGTGCATGTGAAAGGACAGAAGTCACAAAGACAAAAAAAATAGTGCTTATAATCAAGGAGTGTGCTAGTGATTGGAAACAGGTCATTCCACAACAAGACGAGGTGAATGACTCTTATTCTCGGCTCCTCAGTCTCTCACTTCTGGACTATCTTCTTACCTATATATTTTTTAATGGTGGCCTCTACCTATTTTTCCTTTATGTTCTCTCTGTTCTCACTTCTAGTCTTGCCACTTATACCAAGGTATAAAATTTTATAAGCCTTAAAACACAAGGGCTCCATAGTGAGACTTGCATTTCAACAAGGACCAGAACTTTAAATGAAAGGAATAAAAATCAAATATGAGAAACTACTATAGATTCTTTTTCTTTTTTGCATATTAATTAAAGACTAATGGGTTTCACTGTGGTTTATTTGTGCATGTAATAAAATACATTGATTGCATCACCCTAGCACCTTCTTATTGCCTCTTCTCCACTCCTTCCTTTCTCTAATATTCTCTGTTACTTTCATATCAACCCCGTGCCCCCACCCACAACACACACACAGCCTAGATTCTACATATAAGGGAAAATGTGATATTCACCTTTCTGAGCCTGGCTCATTTTGCTTAACATTGCTTTCTCTAGTTTCATCCATTTTCCTAAAAATTACATGATTTCACTTTTTATGAATGTCTGAATTATACTATACTTTGTATATGTACCATATTCTTGTTTATTCATCTGTTGATAGGCATCTAGGCTGATCCCATAACTTGGCTATTGTGAGTTGTGCCATGTTAAACATGAATATGCTGGCATCTCTATTCTGACTTTAATTTCTTATTAAATGAATATCCCCAGGAGTGGTACAACTTGATCATATGGTAGTTATTTTTAGCCTTCTGAGGAATCTTTGTACTGATTTCTATAGTGGCTGTACTAATTTCCATTTCTACCAACAGTGTATAAGAGTTCCTTTTCCCATACTTCCTCATCAGCATTTATTGCTTTTTATTTTCTTGATGATTGCTATTCTGATTGAAGTTAGGTAAAATATCAGTGTAGTTTTGATTTGCATTTCCCTTATGATTAGAGTTCTTTAAATTTTTCCTATAATTATTGAATTGTTGGCTATTTGAGTATTATTTGTACAGTTGCTTTGCCACTCCATGATTGGGTTAGGTTGCTTGTGTGTGTGTGTGTGTGTGTGTGTGTGTGTGTGTGTGTGTGTTGAGTTCTTTATATCTTTATATATTATGAATATTAATCCTCTGTCAGAAGAGTAGGAGCTAGCAAAGGTTTTTCTCCTGTTCTGTAGACTGTCTCTTCACAATGTTGTTTTCTTTGCCCTGAAGAAGCTTTTTAACTGGATAAGTTTCATTTATTGACTCTTATTCTTTCTTGAGCTATGAGAGGTCTATTCAGGAAGCCATTGCCTGTGCTATGTAAGTCTTAAAGATTTTCACCTATGTTTTCTTTTAGCAGTTTCAAAATTTTGAGTCTTATGTTTAAATCTTTGATCCATTTTGAGATTTCTTTTGTACTGGGTGAGAAATAGGAATCTATTTTTAATATTTTAGATATGGTATCCAGTCTTCCCAGCATCATTTGTTAAAGAGTCTGTCTTATTTCCAATTTATGTTTTTGACACTTTATCAAGAATAAAATGGCTGTAATTCTGGGGGTTTGTCTCGGTGTCCTCAATTCCATTCCATTGGTCAACTGTCCATTATTATATTAGTACCATGGCTGGTTTTCATTACAATGGCTCACAAGAATATTTTGAGATCAATTTTTATAAAATCTCCTGCATTTCTATTTTTGTTCAGAATTATTTTTTGCTATTTGGTGTCTTTTTTTGCCTTCATATGAATTTGAGGATTGCCTTTTCTAATTCTGTGAGGAATGTAAATGGTATTTTGATGTGGCATGCACTGAATCTGCAGAATGCTTTTAGTAATATGAATATTTAAAGAATATTAGTTCTTGTGATCCATGAGGATGGCAGATATTCCCATATTCTGGTTTTTTTCTAATTTTCACTCTAGAGGTCTTTCACCTTCTTGGTTAAGCTTATTCCTAAGGTTTTCTTTGACCTAATTATGAATTGAATTGTTTTCCTGATTTATTTCTTAGTGGAATCATTATTGGTACATAAAAATTATTGATATTTGTATGTTGATTTTATATCCTGATATTTTGCCAACTTTGTCAAATCTAAAAGTCTTCTGTCTGTGCCTTAAGGTCTTCTAAGTATAGAATCACATCATCTGGAAATAGGGATAATTTGACTTTTTCTTTTTCTTTGCTATTTTTGTGCTTTTGATTTATTTCTCTTACCTAATTGCTCTGGCTAAAATTTCAAGTACTATATCGAATAGGAGTGGTAACAGTTGACATCCTTATTAAAGTCCTTCTTTTAAAGGAAATACTTTTATTTATCCCCATAGTATGACGTTAGCTATGGGTTTTAAATATGTATACTTTCTCATGTTGTGAAAAGATGTTTACTTACCTCATTTGTTAAGGACTTTTATTATGAAGGGATGTTGAATTTTGTCAAAGTTTTTTTTTCTCCGTCTTTTGAGATGATCACATGATTTTTATCCTTGGTTCTGTTTATGTGGTGTATTATGTTTATGTGAACCATCCTTGAACTCCTGGAATAAAATCAAGTAGATTGTGGTGTAATCTTTTTACTGTGTTGCTGAATTTCAGTTTGCAAGTATTTTATTGAGGATATTTGTATCTGTGTTCATAAAAAACATTGGGTCTTCCCCACATCTTCAAAGACCTACTGATCATTTGAAAATGTATTAATCAATTTCCACATATTCATATAGTTTCTGTAGTTTCTCTTGTTGATTTTTAGTTTCTTTCCACAAGAATCTTATGAGAGAGATATGTTGCTTTGTGATCTATTTTGGAGAAAGTTCATGAGTTATGAAAATGTGTATACTGCTATTGTTGGATGGAATTTTCTGTATAGGTCTGTTCAGTTCATTTCATCTATGTTGTACTTTAAATCTGATTTTGTGTTAATTTTATGTTTTATATTGATTTTTTGTTTGACCTATTTGTGAGAGTGGAGTATTGAAATCACCTGCTATTATTGTAGTGAGGCTTACCTGTTCCTTTATGGTAAGTACTGTTTGTTTTGTGCAATTTGGTGCATTGATATTCAATGCATATATGTTTATAATTGCCATATCTTCTTTGTGGATTGTTTCCTTACTAATATGTAGCAACCATCTTTTCTAGTTTTGCTTTAGGTTCTCTTTGTCAGATATAAATATAGATATTTCTGCTTATTTTTGGACTTCATTTGCCTAGAATATAATTTTCCTCACTTTAAGTTCATGTATGATTTGCTGGTGGGATGTGTTTCTTGTAGGCAACAAAAGTTGATTATTGATTTTATATTCACTCCATCAGTATGTTTTTTTAATTAAGGTGATTTTTATTCAAGGTCATTATTGAACAATATTACTTTGTCATGCTGTTTATTAGTTTGATTCTTTACTATTTCTCCTTTGAAAAGCTACTCTCTTATTGAGATTTACTATTTTTTGTGGCCTTGTGGTTGCTTGTTTTTCTCTTCTATTTATGGAATTTCTTTAAGTATCTTTTGCAATACTTGCTTAATGGTCATGGACTCCTTTAATTTATGCTTTTCTTGGAAGGTCTTTATTTCTCTTACAATTCTGAAAATGCCTTTGCTGGATATAGCAATCTAAGTTGCAGTTTTTTCTTTCAGGGCTTGAAATGTATCATTCCATGCCCTCCTGGCCTTCAGAGTTTCTTTTGGGAAATCTGATATTATTCTGATGGATTTTCCTTTATAAGGGACATGTATTTCTCTCTGATGTTTTTACTATTCTTTCTTTACTACACCATATCATAGGGAGTTTCTTTTCTAGTCTATTTGGGATTCTAAATGACTCTACTGCTTGGGTGTCCACTTCATTCCTAAGATTTTGGAAATTGTGTTAAATAGGTTTTCTGTTTCATTAGCCTATATTTTTAGTCTTTCCTCAAGACCTGCAAGTCTTAAGTTAATTATTTTAATCTTGTCCCATAGGCCTTAAATATTTTATTTCTTTTTTCCTTTGTTACTATTTCATTCACAATCATCTTCAAGCCTTGAAATTCTGCCTTCTGTTTGATCTAGTGTACTTGAAAGCCTTTCCACTGATTTTTTTTATTTGACTTTAACTTTTAATTTCTAATACTTCTATTTAGTTGATTTTCAAAATATCTATTTCCGGATTGAATTTTTCACTCATATCCTTTATTTTCTTCCTTAAAGCATTAACTCATATTTCTATGTTCTCTTGGAATTCACTGCTATTTTTCATAATCTTTACTTTGAATAATTTTGTATGATACTTCATCCACTTTGATATCTTTGGAGTCAGTTGCTAGTAAATTATGAGCCTTAGGAGGAGTAAGAGCAACTACCCTACAAATTCAAGTGCTGTGCTCAATCCCCTCTATCTTGCAGAAAGTGAGAAATGAACAATAACAATAACAATAAATAGCAGTGAACCAAATACAGCAATAAAGTAAAAGCCAGGTACCAACTAAAACATCCTCAACACTCACAATCACAATTGGAATGGTGGAGGCAGAAAAATCCAGTTGTTTTAAAGAGAAGATAATGGGGATAGAAAGGCATAATAAACATTAGAATGTTCAACAAGTGAGAAGAAAAAAAGCAGAAGAAAAGTAGAAAGTAAAAGCTGTGATTAGAGAAAAAGAATTCTTAAAATAAAAACAGAACAAGAGAATTTGAATATTAGAAGGAAAATAATAGCCAAGAAAATATAATAAAAACAAAAAATGATAAAAAAGAATAAATATATGTGAATATATGTATGAACCAATCAGCAAACACAAAAAATGTGTCTTAATAAGAAATGAAAGAATTATCTCCACTAAAGTGATCAAAACTGCAGACAAGAGTGACTATCCACTACCCATGCCAATCTAAACACTTCTTTCCATGTCCTTTTGGGCTATGCACCATTTAGAGAGAGCAAGGGATCTCTCATTACCCTTCCTCTTATTTCATTGCTTGCCAGGCTGCCAATTGTGTCTAAAGCTGGCTGAAATGGCTCTCAGCTTCCCTGATCACCAGCAAGGTAGTGTAGAATGGGAGCTACTAGAGTTTACTCTGGACAGTTCAGATTAATACACTTCCAAGGCTTGGCTGATACTGAGCTCTGAACAGGACATTCTATTGACTGACACTGGGTTCTGGATGTGTCAGGTGGAGTCTACTCTCCACAGGTTAGACTGATGAAACTCCAGGGCCCAGCTGACTGCTGAGTGTCTGGATCTTGGTTGCCCTCAGTTCTGAGAATCCTACTTAGAGGATAGGTCAACCAACTACCCTGGTAGGCAGGACACAGCCAGTCCTATTCATGCTACCATCCATGTCTATGGCCTTTCTAGGCCCAGTGCTCACATGTAATAATGCATGCCTACCTTTAGCCAGTGATCTCAAAGGGAAAGTGAACTATACTCCCTTCTATATTATGACCTCAATCCCACTGCATGTAACCTTTAGGTATGCCTCAGTAGTGTTTTACTTGGACCACACCTGTCCTCTAGATATATGCGGTGGGTACAGCTTGGCAATAATTGCTGCAATATCCAGTAGCAAGCTCAGGTGTGACCTCTATAAGATGACTCCACCTCACAGCCCTCTACTTATAAGTTAGGAAACAGAGAACATTTCTTAAGTACCAGCCTGTCACCCAGCTCCTGGGGCAGCTAAATTAAGACTGCCTTTGTGTTCTACAGCTGTTTCTGTACCAAATTTGTCCATTTTATCTGTTTTTCTTTCCCCTTGTATTACCCCTCCCCTCCTCTGTGCCCTGGCAATGTCACAACAGACTCAGTACTGATGTAGTCTTTCTTGCCCTTCCATAGGCCAGAATTTCTGGATCTAAGTCTCTCAACTGTCCAATATTGAATTTCACTGAATTTCATCATTCATCCACCTTTCTGAGAATCTGTTCTGCTGATTTAATTCTGAGCCTTTGAGGGAGCTGCAAGTATAGCTTACAATGACTTTGCCATCTTGTCTCTTAGATTCTTCTTAAAGGGGAAGTTCCTGAAATATACTGTATCAGTGACCACGTACTCCTTAAGGTTTATCCTCCTAGGAGTAGTACTATAATGTGGTGTTTATGAGAAAGAACTCAGAAGCCAGTCAAACTGGGTTTTTATTCTAGTTGCATGACTTCTTAGCTATGTGGTATTGAGAAGGTAGTCAGCTTTAGTTTCTTCATTTGCAGAATGGAGACTAACAACATAACTTACTGAATAGATAACTATCCAATATTAATGAAGCAAATATATGCAGATTCACTCAAGACAGTGTCTGACATACAGTAATCATTAAAAAATGAAAAAAAATTGTAGCAATTATAAAATAAAGGACTTAATATCATGGTTCAGATTATAATGACTATAAAAAGAAGATAACCATAAAGAAACATTTGTGGAAAAAACAAATATTGGTTTTTCCAATGAATCATTTGAGAACATATTAGACAGAGAATAATCTAGGCAGGGTGAAGAATAAGAAAAAAGAAACAATGAAACAATAAACATAGTGCACCCATGGGACCATAAATGCCCTAGAGTAGAGGATATATGATCCTTCATCATGGGAAAATGAAAAGAAGGAAATATTTAAGGAAAATTAGATGAAAATAAGTTCATGGGATAGTTTGAATCAGTGGGAATTATTAATTCAGTGGGTTAGTAAACCATTGGAATATTTGGTATCTAAGGTAAGAAGTGTTTAAGTTATTTTTTTCTTTTGATTCATTTTACACAAATGGGGTACCACTTTCATTTCTCTGGTTGTATGTGAAGTAAAGTTACACCATTTGCATAATCATACATGTACACAGGGTAATGATGTTTGTCTCATATTATCTTTTCTTCCCCCAACCCCTCATTTTCCTCCATACAATCCAACCTTCCTCCATTCTTCCTTCCCCCCACACCCCTCATTGTGTATCATCATCCACTTGTCAGAGAAATCATTTGGCCCTTGGTTTTTTGGGACTGGCTTATTTCACTTAGCATGATATTCTCCAACTACATTCATTTCCCTGAAAATGCCATAATTTTATTCTTATTTATAGCTGAATAATATTCCATTGTATATATACCAGTTTCCTTGTCCATTCATCTATTGAAGGGAAAGTAGTTTGATCCCACAATCTATCTATTGTGAATTGAGCTGCTATAAACATTGATGTGGCTGTCACTGTAATATGCTGATTTTTAGTCCTTTGGGTATAGACCAAGGAGTTGGATAATTGGGTCAAATGGTGGTTCCATTCCAGGTATTCTAAGGAATCTCCATATTGCTTTCCAGAGTGGCTGCACCAATTTGCAACCCCACGAGCAATGTATGAGTGTACCTTTTTCCCCACATCCTTGCCAACACCCATTGTTGCTTGTATTCTTGATAGTAACCATTCTAATTGGGGTGAGATGAAATATTAGGGTAGTTTTGATTTGCATTTCTCTTATAACTAGAGATGATGAACATTTTTTTATGTATCTGTTAATTGCTTGTAGATCTTCTTCTGTGAAGTATCTGCTCATTTTCTTAGCCCATTTGTTGATTGGGTTATTTGTATTCTTGGTGTAAAGTTGTTTGAGTTCTTTATAGATTATGGAGTTTAGTGCATTGTTTGAAGTGTGTGTGACAAAGATTTTCTCACACTGTCAGCCATCTGTTCACACTGTTGTTTCCTTTGCTGAGAAAAAGCTTTTTAGTTTGAATCTATCCTAATTATTGATTTTTGCTTTTATTTCTTGTGCTTTGGGAGTCACAAATTCAATCCAATTCTATTTAATACCTCAATGATAGAATAGAATTTCTCATAGAATAGAGAAAGCAATCATGAAATTCATTTGGAAAAATAAGAGACCCAGAATAGCTAAAGCAATCCTTAGTGAGAAGAGTGAAGCAGGTGGTATCACAATACCAGACATTAAACTATACTACAGAGCAATAGAAACTAAAACAGCATGGTATTGGCACCAAAATAGACAGGTAGACCAATGGTACAGAATAGAGTACACAGAGACAAACCCACATAAATACAGTTACCTCATACTAGTCAAAGGTGCCAGAAACATACAATGGAGAAAAGATAGCCTGTTCAATAAATGGTGCTGGGAAAACTGGAAATCCATATGCAGCAAAATTAAACTCTCTCACCTTGCACACAACTCAACTTAAAATGGACTGAGGACCTAGGATTTAGACCAGAGACCCTGCACCAAATAGAAGAAAAAGTAGGTCCAAATCTTCATCATGTCAGCTTAGGACCAGACTGTCTTAAGATGACTCCCAAAGCACAAGAAGTCTTTAAATTATTTTAGTGAAAGAAACTTAGAATTAGGTGAGTTAGGCAAATCTATTCGCATCTCTGAGACTCAGCATCCTAAGCATAAACTGGAGGTAAAATCCTCATAAGGTTACCATGAAGATTATATGAACTGATGAATGCAAGAGCATTTTGTAGATTCTAATGTGCTATAGAAGCATTAGTGCTGTCAGTGTTTATTCTTAAACCAATGTAGCAGCATTAGAAGTAAGACTATATGTAGGTCATAATTTTAAAAATCCAGTAACAACAACCCGATTAGCAAGAATGAACAGTCATTTGGTCTTGATTCCACATTAAATGGATCTTTCTTTCCTTAAGAAATCTGTTAGCTTAGGATAAATCTTTTAAAAACATCTTGGTTTGATCATTTTTGTTGAAGTATTTAATAGGTATTTACCTAGTGTCTTTCTTTAAAATAATCAAAAACTAATAGTTTCCTTCAGCATTATTTCACATGTCACTGTGTGTGTTAGCCAACTTTCTATTACAATAACAAAATATCTGACTAATTAATTTATAAAAAGCCTGGGCCATTTGGGTTTGGATGCTCCAGTCTGATTGCCTGACCCCCTTTGCCTTGGGCCTCTGACGAGGAAGCATATTATGGCAGGAGTGTGTGGTGGAATAAAACCCCTCACCACATGACTGGGAAGCAAAGAAAGAGGAAGAGACCATTGTCCCATAATCCTTATCAAGAGCATGTCCCTAATGATCTAAAGACCTCCCAGTAGGCCCCACCTATTAAAGGTCCCACCACTTCCCAGTGGTGGGAACCAAATCTATAACATATGGTCCTTTGAGCGACATATACACAAACCTTAGCTTTATTCATTTTCATTGTCACAGTCATCCCTGTGTAAAATACATATAAAACAGGTATAAATTTTCATTGATCCAGTAAAGATATTTTAGAAGTTTCTTTTTAAAACTTGATCTTTATTATCAGCTTACGCATCATCTGTGTCATCTCCATTTGTTCTTTCTCATCAGTGCTTGTGGCTTATAACACTGGATATGGGTATGGCTGGCTTGCTCTTCCTTCTCCAGCTACTCTTTTTTTCACCTTTGCTGTGCTTGAAGGACCCTGCTGATAAATTTACCTGGCGAACATCATGGTCAATGTTTTTTTTCCTCTGGTCTTTTCTTGCTTACATGCACCTTCTCTGCACAGTTAGGTTTATTTTTCTCTGTTCGAACAACTCTGCTTTCCCATCTGATGAAAAGTATCTTTGAGTCAATTATTTTCCAAATCACCAAGAAATTACTATCGAATAGATACTTGGTGAAACTGACTTATTTAACACATATTTAATTTCGGAAAAAAATTATTTTAAGTAAGCAATCATAATATAAGGCATTTTGTAGTGATGAGGAGCTACAGAAGTAAGAATCAGGACCTTTCTTTCTGTGTTCTGTGGGAAATGAATTATGATCCTAAATGCAGTGCAGGATGCTTAACATAAACTTAGTGCAACTGAAGGAGCAGTTAAGCATGAGGACACCCTACTATCCTATTATGTTAGGATTAAGCAGATAATACAGAAAGAAACTCAGGTGAGAAGTGTAAGATTCCTATGCCAAGGACAGGAACCCAGGAAGTCAGAGTCAGGGCTGTTGAGACAAATATCACACTCAAGTCCATAGGGCAGGACCTGGGGAGGTGAACTAGCTGGTCTGCATCATGGCAGGTCTTGAAAATTAACCTCTAATTACTTTGCCTACCTATTTCAATGCATTTGATAAGGAACATGGAATCATTTATTGATCTGAAAGTGCTTTAACTGAATTCTGGTAGTGATTTTGCAATAAATTGCTGACTAGTTAAAGGTTAATTAGTTCATTTAGCCCACCAGGACACCTAGTTTTAGACCTATTAAATAGTTCTTTTACAAATGGATTTGTTAACAAAAACAGAAAAATAAACATGAATTACCATTAAGTGCTAATACTATTTTCAGAGCTCACATACTTGCGGTCCAAAACTGGGGCTCAGAGTCAAAGAGATGTTGCTTGTTAATTGCATGATGTAAGACAAGTTGCCCAAATCTCAAAACCTTGGCTTCTTTTTCTGGAAAATGAAAATACTTTTTTGATCCAATTATTATGGGAATGAAGTGAGGTGAATTTCAGAAAATTGCATTAACAATGTTTGGCACAAAGTGAGTAATAATTAAATGTTATTACTAAGGTTTCCCACAACAACATGTTTTAATCTCCTTCAAAGATTTCATTCTAAAAACCTTAATTCTTACCCTGAAATTTCCCTACTGAATGCAACGTGTGGTTGTGTAATTAAAGTTAACACAACTGGGGAGTGAGTATGACTTTTGAACTCAAGCAGTTGCTAAGTAGATGTTGCTATCCGGGTGCACTGGTCCTCTCCTTGCCCCCTAGCCATACCACCCCTATTAATTTTGCTGTGATATGAGCTCTTTCCTTTTTAAAAAAACATGAACTGCAGAGAGAAGAGTAAGTATGTGGGTTTGTATGGGTGGTGTAAGAATATATGTCAATTATCACTGGTAATACTCACTTTACACACAAAGTGAAACACTTCAGAGACTCCAGGACCAAGAACCAAGCTGTGTTTTTACTTTATTTATTTGTATGGTTTTAGGCCATGTCCCTTTTATCTCTTTGAATCCATTGTCTACCTATCCTAATAACAAGCATAATAATGTCTTATTCAGGGTTTCCATGAGGATTATTGGGATAGTTTGTTTCTAGAGTATAGCAGATGTGCAATAAATGTCAGTTTTCTTCCCTCTCCCAGTCAATTGTCTGAAAGAGGTCTCATGGTCAGGACATTGTATTCGCTATTCCTATTCCTAAGGCAACTGTGTTTTTATGATGGGTTATAGCATGCACACACACACACACACACACACACACACACACAAAGAACCAACCCTGTGTTGTGATGTGGATAGGAGGTGTCTCCCAAAAGTTCCTGTTTTAAAGGAGGAAGGTTCAGAGGTGAAATGATTAGATTATGAAAGCTATAACCTAATCATCATAAAAATCAATTAGATGACCTAGTAATTTGAATAGACTATCTGGGTGATAACTGTAGGCAAGTGGGGCATGGCTGGAGAAAGTAGGTCACTGGAGGTGTGTCTTTGGAGATTAAGTCTCCTCCCCCTGACTCCTCTTTCACACATACTCTTTATCTGCTTCCTGTCTTCCCTGAGCTGAGCAGTTTTCTTCCACTATAGCCTTCTGCCATGATGTTCTGCCTTATCTCAGGCCCAGAGCAATGGAGTTGACTAATTATGGACTGAGATCTCTGAAACTGTGAACCCCAAATGAACTTTCCCTCCTCTAAACTGTTCTTGTCAAGTATTTTGGTCACATCAATGCAACACACCCAATAAGTGAGAAGATGAGATTTTAGTATCAGAAATGTGTCACTCACTAAACCATAGAGAGGTAAGGCATCGTTCTTTATTTTCCAGCAGCTTCTTCAGAATGTATGTATTATTCATCTTTCAACTGTAAAGGATTCCTAAATTTCCTCCTACTTTTCACAGAAAATATCACCCAATTCATCAGTAATTGCTTCTTGTATCTTTTCACTATGCTTCTTAGTAACAATGCTAAAGAATATTTGGGGACTGTACTACATTCTAGATGCTGCTCTAAGAATTTCACTAGTGTTAATTCATTTAAAAAATACTCTATATGGAGATATCATTCCTGTTCTGATATAATGAATGTACAAGATAAGGCTGTACAGAATTCAAGTAACTTTCTCAATATCATATATCTGGGGTGTCTGAGTTAGATTCCCAATACATGTAAAATGGATCTAGGGACCATGCTGAAAGCCAATAATCATTAAGGTGTCCTCATCAAATGGAAACATTTAATTTAAAGTTAAAATTTTCCTTTTTAAAATTTTTCAATTTTTATTTTTTATTTTTTTATTTTTACAGATTGCATTTTGATTCACTGTACACAAATGGGGTACAACTTTTTGTCTCTATGGTTGTACACAATGTAGATTCACACCATTCATGTAATCATACATATACATAGGGTAATGATGTCTCTCTCATTCCAACATCTTTCAGACCCCCGCCCCCTCCCCCTCTCATTTCCTCCTACATAATCTAAAGTTCTTCCTTTCTTCTCTTACCCCCAACCCTCCCACTCCCAATATGTAACATCATCCACTTTTCAGGGAAAACATTTGGTCTTTGTTTTTTGGGGGAGAATGGCTTATTTCATTTAGCATGATATTCTCCAATTCCATCCATTTATCTACAAATGCCATAATATTATTCTTCTTTATGGCTGAATAATATTTCATTGTGTATATATACCACAGTTTCCTTGTCCACTCATCTACTGAAGGGCATGTAGGTTGGTTCCACAATCTAGGTATAGTGAATTGAGCTGCTATGAACATTGATGTGACTGCACCACTGTAGTATGCTGATTTTAAGTCCTTTGGGTATAAACTGAAGAGTTTGATAACTGGGTCAAAAGGTGGATCTATTTCAAGTTTTCCGAGGAATCTCCGTACTTCTTTCCAGAGTCATTGCACCAATTTGCAACTCCACCAGCAATGTAAATGTGTGCCTCTTTCCCCATATCCATGCCAACACCTATTATTACTTGTGTTCTTAATAATAGCCATTTTAATTAGAATAAGATATCTTAGAGTTCTTTTAATTTGCATTTCTCTAATTACTAGAGATGTAATTAACCAAGTAATTTGTTAATTGCTTGTATATCTTCTATGAAGTGTCTGTCCAGTTCCTTGGCCCATTTATTGATGTGGTTCTTTGTACTTTTAGTGTAAAGTTTGAGTTCTTTATAGATTCTGGAGATTAGTGCTCTATTTGGAGTGAGTGTGGCACAGATTTTCTCCCACTTTATTGACTCTTTTCACATTATTGCTTGCTTTGCTGAGAAAAAGGTTTTTAGTTGGTATTTACCACATTTATTGATTCTTGCTTTGATTTCTTGAGCTTTGGGGGTCTTGTTAACAAGTCTAGCCCTAAGCCTTCAATGATGAAAATTTGACCTACTTTTTCTTCTATTTGGTGCAGGGTATCTGGTAAAATTCCTAGGCATTTGATCCATTTTGAGTTGAGTTTTGTGCAGGGTGAGACACAGGGGTCTAATTTTCATTTTACTACATATGGATTTACAGTTTTCCCAGCATCATTTGTGAGCTGGCTAGTTTTTCTCCATTGTATGTTTCTGGCACCTTTGTCTAGTGTGAGGTAACTATTTATGTGGGTTTTTCTCTGTGCACTCTATTCTGTACCATTGGTCTTCATGTCTCTTTTGGTGCCAATACCATTCCTTTTTTATTACTACTTCTCTGTAGTATAGTTTAAGGTCTGGTATTGTGATACCTCCTGCTTCACTCTTCCTACTCAGGATTGTTTTGGCCAAATTTAAAATTTTCTACATTCTGTTTGCATTTTCCTATCTGTTAGTCTCCATCATAGGTATTTCTTGGCCAAAGTAGAAGCTGCTCCATATATGGACATGACATGAGCGTCTGTGTTACTTGCCTTCTGCTCACAGTTCCTACTGTGGGTTTCTTAAGTCCCAGTTCAGGCTTTTTGGAACCTTTATTGTTTACCTGTTAATTCATGGATTTGTTATTTGTGCACTAATTTATTTGTTTCTACATTAATTCATTTATTCTACAAACACTGTGAGTGTATTATATATCAAGCAATATGAATATTTAAAGTTAAGTAAAGCATGGCCCCTACTCATCAAGAGTTTAGTCAGATTGGGAAAGCAGAGGCACAGGTAAAGTATTTCATGTGACTAATTTTGTGGGTGTTACTTTAACCAAGGTACATTCAGGATATTATGGTAGCACAGAAGTACTGAAATTTGAAGAGGTCTAATGTTGTCCCATTGCTGAATCCAAGATACACAGGTATTATATAGATATCCATCACAGTGATATGTGTATGGAAAGGGGAAGGGGAAAATAATTGGAGGCAGAAGAAAAATCATGGGAAAAGGTACACTGTTGAGACAAAAATACAGTAGTCATGGAGCTGCTATCCTGAATATCACTGGGATAGGTGTGCTCCTGGGAGTGACAGGAAACGAACTTCTAAGGTAGTGTCTTAAGTAGGTGGGTTAATATATTTTTTAACATATTAATTTTAGAGCATCTTAGTATTTGAGACAAGGGTCAAATTAGTGTTAGGAAGACTATTTAAGACACAATAGTTACAGTCCAGATAAGAAACTATGAAGTTTATAATTGCTTCAGTAATGAGATGTCACACAGTCACCTCAGGTGTGGATCTGGATGGATCCTATGGAATCTAAAATATGTCCTGGGTAAGTGAATGATTGTTATAACATTAATTGTGATCAGTAACTCAGGAAAATGACCAAGTTTTAAACAGAGTTTCAGTTTGGGCAATGAGGGAGAAATACTTATCAAGTGGATGAAATGTGCTAATTCTTCAATAAAAATTTGAGTGTTTATTAAGTGTGCTGAATTTTTGATGTTTAAAATTTGGGATGTTTGCTTATGACATAACTTTTACCTTAAAGAGGACATAGTCCAGTGGAGGGAGGCAGATATTGGATTGTAATATAGAAGCATAGTGACCAATTAATAGGGTCTTTGGAGTATGTGACTGAGGAGAGCTCAGTTTGGGTGGTGGATGAAGTGTGCAGTGGGCAAATGATTTTAGCATTCAAACACAAATTTTACAGAGAGGGAAGGCTGGATATGAATGATATTCTAGTTGAGGGAACATAAAAATTACTGAGGCATGAGAAAATGTAAGGCCTTTAGGGAGGACATTCTGTGACTGGGATGTAGACATATATGCAATTGTGGACAGGTGCTTGTGAATTTGTGTTTCTTTTTTTTTATTTATTTTTTTTATGTTTACATAGGGTAATGAGGTTTATTATATTTTTCCCCTCCCCCCCACCCCTCCCACCCCTCCCACTCCTCCCACCCCTCTTTTCCCTCTACACAGTCCTTCTTTCCTTCATTCTTACTGCTCTCCTTAGCCTAACTCTAAACCTAACCCTAAACCTAATGCTAGCCCGTCCCACCCCCCATTATATGTCCTCATCCGCTTATCAGCGAGATCATTCATCCTTTAGTTTTTTGAGATTGGCTTATCTCACTTAGCATGATATTCTCCAATTTCGACCATTTGCCTACAAATGCCATAATTTTATCATTCTTCATTGCGGAGTAATATTCCATTGTATAAATATGCCACAGTTTCTTTATCCATTCATCAACTGAAGGGCATCTAGGTTGGTTCCACAATCTGGCTATGGTGAATTGAGCAGCAATAAACATTGATGTGGCTGTATCTCTGTAGTATGCTGATTTTAAGTCCTTTGGGTATAGGCCAAGGAGTGGGATAGCTGGGTCAAATGGTGTTTCCATTCCAAGCTTTCTGAGGAATCTCCACACTGCTTTCCACAGTGGTTGCACTAATTTGCAACCCCACCAGCAATGTATGAGTGTTCCTTTTTCACCACATCCTCGCCAACACCTATTGTTGCTTGTATTCTTGATAATCGCCATTCTAATTGGGGTGAGATGAAATCTTAGGGTAGTTTTGATTTGCATTTCCCTTATTACTAGGGATGTTGAACATTTTTTCATATATCTGGTGATTACTTGTACATCTTCTTCTGTGAAGTGTCTGTTCATTTCCTTAGCCCATTTGTTGATTGGATTATTTGTATTCTTCGTGTAGAGTTTTTTGAGTTCTTTATAGATTCTGGAAATTAGCGCTCTATCTGAGGTATGGTTGGCAAAGATATTCTCCCACTCTGTAGGCTCTCTCTTCAAATTTCTGATAGTTTCCTTTGCTGAGAGAAAGCTTTTTAGTTTGAATCTATCCCAGTTGTTTATTCTTGCTTTTATTTCTTGTGCTATGGGAGTCCTGTTAAGGAAATCTGATCCTGAGCCAACAAGTTGAAGATTCGGACCTACTTTTTCTTCTATAAGATGCAGGGTCTCTGGTCTGATTCCGAGGTCCTTGATCCATTTTGAGTTGAGTTTTGTGTAGGGTGAGAGATAGGGGTTTAGTTTCATTCTATTGCATATAGTTTTCCAGTTTTCCCAGCACCATTTGTTGAAGAGGCTATCTTTTCTCCATTGCATATTGTTGGAACCTTTGTCTAGTATGAGAAAATTGTATTTATTTGGGTTTGTGTCCATGTCCTCTATTCTGTACCATTGATCTACCTGTCTATTTTGGTACCAATACCATGCCGTTTTTGTTACTATTGCTTTGTAGTAGAGTTGAAGATCTGGTATTGCAATATCCCCTGCTTCGCTCTTGCTACTGAGGATTGCTTTAGCTATTCTAGGTTTTTTATTCTTCCAGATGAATTTCATAATTGCTTGCTCTATTTCTGCGAGGTACATCATTGGGATTTTAATTGGAATTGCATTGAATCTGTATAGAACTTTAGGTAGTATAGCCATTTTGACGATATTAATTCTGCCTATCCAGGAACATGGGAGATCTTTCCATCTTCTAAGGTTTTCTTGAATTTCTTTCTTTAGTGTTCTGTAGTTCTCATTGTAGAGGTCTTTCACCTCTTTTGTGAGATTGATTCCCAAGTATTTTATTTTTTTCGATGCTATTGTGAATGGGGTAGTTTTCCTAATTTCTCTTTCTGAAGATTCATCACTTATGTATAAAAATGCATTGGATTTATGAGCATTGATCTTGTAACCTGCTACTTTACTGAATTCACTTATGAGTTCTAAAAGTTTTCTGGTGGAATTTCCAGGTTCCTCTAAATATATAATCATGTCATCAGCGAACAGGGATAGTTTGAGTTCTTCTTTTCCTATTCGTATCCCTTTAATTTCTTTGGTTTGTCTGATTGCTCTGGCTAGAGTCTCAAGGACGATGTTGAATAGAAGCGGTGAAAGAGGGCATCCCTGCCTTGTTCCAGTTTTTAGGGGGAACGCTTTCAGTTTTTCACCATTTAGAATGATATTAGCCATGGGCTTAGCATAGATGGCCTTTATAATGTTTAGGAATGTTCCCATTACCCCAATTTTTTCTAGTGTTTTGAGCATGAAGGGATGCTGTATTTTATCAAATGCTTTTTCTGCATCTATTGAAATAATCATGTGATTCTTAACTTTAAGTCTGTTGATATGGTGAATGACATTTATTGATTTCCGAATGTTGAACCAACCTTGCATCCCTGGGATAAAACCCACTTGATCGTGGTGCACTATCTTTTTAATATATATTTGTATGCGATTTGCTAAAATTTTGTTGAGAATTTTTGCATCGATGTTCATTAAGGATATTGGTCTGAAATTTTCTTTCCTTGATGTGTCTCTGTCTGGTTTAGGTATCAGGGTGATATTGGCTTCATAGAACGAGTTTGGTAGGGTTCCCTCCTCTTCTATTTCATGGAATAGTTTGAGGAGTATTGGAATGAGCTCTTCTTTAAAGGTTTTGTAGAACTCGGCTGAGAACCCATCTGGTCCTGGACTTTTTTTTGTTGGTAGGCTTTTGATGACCTCTTCTATTTCATTGCTTGAAATTGGTTTATTTAAGTTGTGTATGTCCTCCTCGTTCAGTTTAGGTAGTTCATATGTCTCTAGAAATTTGTTGATGTCTTCAAGGTTTTCTGTTTTGTTGGAGTATAGATTTTCGAAATAGCTTCTAATTATGTTTTGTATTTCACTCGTGTCTGTTGTGATGTTTCCTTGTTCATTCCGAATTTTAGTAATTTGAGTTTTCTCCCTCTTTCTCTTTGTTAGTGTGGCTAAGGGTTTATCAATTTTATTTATTTTTTCAAAGAACCAACTATTTATTTTATTAATTTTTCCGATTGTTTCTTTTGTTTCGATTTCGTTGATTTCGGCTCTGATTTTAACTATTTCCTGTCTTCTACTACTTTTGGTATTGGTCTGCTCTTCTTTTTCTAGTGCTTTGAGCTGTAGTGTTAACTCGTTTATTTGTTGATTTCTACTTCTTTTTTGAATGCACCCCATGAAATAAATCTTCCTCTAAGTACTGCTTTCATAGTGTCCCAGAGATTTTGATATGATGTGTCTTTGTTCTCGTTTACTTCTAAGAATTTTTTTATTTCCCTCCTGATGTCTTCTGTTATCCATTCATCATATAATAGTGTGTTATTTAGTCTCCAGGTATTGGAGAAGTTTCTGTTTTTTATTCTGTCATTTATTTCTAGTTTCAATCCATTATGATCTGATAGAGTACACCAGGTAGTATCTCTATCTTCTTGTATTTACTAACAGTAGCTTTGTGGCATAAAATATGGTCTATTTTAGAGAAGGATCCATGTGCTGCTGAGAAGAAAGTGTATTCATTCTTTGTTGGATGGTATATTCTATATATGTCCGTTAAGTCTAAATTGCTGATTGTGTTGTTGAGATCTATAGTTTCTTTATTCAATTTTTGTTTGGACGATCTATCCAGTGGTGAGAGAGGTGTGTTAAAATCGCCTAGTATTATTGTGTTGTGGTCTATTTGATTTCTGGAATTGAGAAGGATTTGTTTGACGTACGTGGATGAGCCAGTGTTCGGGGCATAGATATTTATGATTGTTATGTCTTGCTGATTTATGCTTCCCTTAAGCAGCATGTAATGTCCTTCTTTATCCCTTCTGACTAGTTTTGGTTTGAAGTCCACATTATCTGAGATGAGGATGGATACTCCAGCTTTTTTGCTGTGTCCGTGTGCATGGTATGTTTGTCCCCATCCTTTCACCTTTAGTCTATGGGTGTCTCTTTCTATGAGATGAGTCTCTTGCAGGCAGCAAATTGTTGGATTTTTCTTTTTAATCCAATCTGCCAGTCTGTGTCTTTTGATTGATGAATTCAGGCCATTAACATTCAGGGTTATTATTGTGATATGATTTGTATTCCCAGTCAATTGACTCATATTTGTTTTTGACATGATTTGGTTTCTCCTTTATTTGGCTATTCCTTTAGGCTAGCGCCTCCTGTTGCTGATTTGCATCATTGTTTTTCATCTCTTCTTCATGGAATATTTTGCTGAGAATGTTCTGTAATGCTGGCTTTCTTTTTGTAAATTCCTTTAGCTTTTGTTTATCATGGAAGGATCTTATTTCATCGTCAAATTTGAAGGTAAGTTTTGCTGGGTATAAGATTCTTGGTTGGCATCCATTTTCTTTCAGGGCTTGGTATATGTTGTTCCAGGCCCTTCTAGCTTTTAGGGTCTGGATTGAAAAATCTGCTGATATTCTTATTGGTTTCCCTCTGAATGTAATTTGATTCTTTTCTCTCGCGGCCTTTAAAATTCTGTCTTTATTTTGTATGTTAGGTATTTTCATAATAATGTGCCTTGGTGTGGGTCTGTTGTAATTTTGTATGTTTGGAGTTCTATAAGCCTCTTGTACTTGGTTTTCCATTTCGTTCTTCAGATTTGGGAAGTTTTCTGTTATTATTTCATTGAATAGATTGTTCATTCCTTTGGTTTGTTTCTCTAAGCCTTCCTCAATCCCAATAATTCTCAAATTTGGCCTTTTCATGATATCCCATAGTTCTTGGAGATTCTGTTCATGATTTCTTACCTTCTTCTCTGTTTGTTCAACTTTGTTTTCAAGGTTAAATATTTTGTCTTCAATGTCTGAGGTTCTGTCTTCCAGGTGTTCTATCCTATTGGTTATGCTTTCTATGGAGTTTTTAACTTGGTTTATTGTTTCCTTCATTTCAAGGATTTCAGTTTGGTTTTTTTTCAGTATCTCTAACTCTTTATTGAAATGGTCTCTTGCTTCCCGTATTTGGTCTTTTAACTGTTGATTGGTGCGATCATTTAATGCCTGCATTTGCTCTTTCATCTCCTCCTTCAATGCCTGCATTTGCTCTTTCATCTCCTCATTAGCTTCCCTGATCGTTTTAATTACGTACATTCTGAACTCCCTTTCTGACATTTCTTCTGCTGTGCTGTCATTGGGTTTTATTGATGTAGTATCTAGGTTTGTTTGGGACATTTTCTTCCCTTGTTTTCTCATAATGGTCAGTTGTCAGTGGGACCCTGAGATATTGCAGTTTTCCACTATTGGCTTATAGTGTCCCAGTAGATTTCCAGTGTATCACCTCCCAGCCTTCAGTAGCCTGATGTCTTGGAGGAATCTGATAAAGCAGCTCATTCGAAGAATACTGCCCCTAGCCCCCTACTGGTTCCACGTTTTGGAACTGGCTCTGTGCGGAAATGCTCTCACTGTGGGCCTGCACCGTGCAGCTGGCCGTGTGGGAAGAGCCCACTGCCGGAGTGTGGAAGACTACCTTGGGAAGACTCAAGCTGCCCTGCCCGGCTCTGCTAAGCCACCTCTATCTGGGCCTGCCACCCGGGCTGAGCTTTACCCAGTGGGCAGACTCACCCGTGGCTCCACTTCAGTCCAAGTCTCTCAGTGCCTCCCCTTCTTAACTCCTGGGTTGTGGAGCGACTGGAAGTGCAGTCTCCCTCTAGGCCGCCATCTTGGATCGCCCCGTGAAGAGAGCCCGCAGCCGGAGTGGGCAGAGCCGCCTGAAGAGGTCTCCGGCTGCCCTGCCCTTATCCCTGAGGCTGATTGCAGATCGAGACTCTCCGCTGGTTCTTTGCAGGAGTACACTGCACTGCAGCGGCTCCGGGACTCGGAGCCTGCTCTGTTCAGACAGGCTCTCACTAGCGGGCCAGTTCCGTTCCGAGAACCTGGAGAAGCTGGCTGTGTGGGCGGGGCCCACCGCCGGAGTGCACAGGACTGCCTGTGGATGACTCTAGCTGCCCTGCCGGGCTCCGATAAGCCACCTCTATCTGGGCCTGCCACCCGGGCCGAGCTTTACCCAGTGGGCAGACTCACCCGTGGCTCCACTTCAGTCCGAGTCTCTCAGTGCCTCCCCTTCTTAACTCCTGAATTTGTGTTTCTTACAGCTGGACTTCAACTCAGATTCAACTTTCCTGCTCAAACTTTTTCTAACAACTATTGCCCAGGACATTAACTAAATTAGTAATGCAAGTCAGGAAACATAGACATGAAAACATCAGAGGCATTAATAGGATTGTTACTTTCATTTAAAGAAAAAAGCAAGTATTTATTTCTAGGTGTGGGAAACCCAGGATTTTTGATTGAGTGATTGGTGGAATGCTTTCCTATCAAAATTGTCTTTAAAACAATTTATTTATCCCACAGCTGTCTTACTTTCCAAAACCTTTCCTTAGAAGCAGAAATTAAAATGGGATATAATAAATGCCCTTGGAATTTAATTTGGGAGTCAATTTCATGACATTTGCATTAGTAGAAAACAGGTCCTAGGTTGTAATTATGAATGAATAGCAAATTGTTTTAGAGAAGAGGAATTACCTTCTGACAGCTTAAAAACCAAGAAAGAAGAAAGACACAGGCTTTTCTTTTGTCATTCTCCTTCCCTCCCCCATTTCCCCCCTCCCTTTCTCATTTACACTCCCCTGTCTCTTGAGAAGCTTGGATCTTGGCCAGAGCATGTATTCTCCAAGTCCCTGCAGAACATGATTGAAGTGAAATTGGCAGATTTTGAAGTGGAAGGAGTGATAAAGAAATTATGTTTTGTACATATATAAATATGCCACAATGAAATGCACTATCCTGTATTATTATTATGCACTGATAAAAAAGGGTCAGTAGACTCCTACAACAATTTGCAGTTTATAATTTATGCTTTGGTGAATTGGGCAGATGGTTTACCTACCCAAATGCATACGTCAATACCAGCAAGGCTTTTGACTGTTACTTTTATTCCCAGAGTCATTTCAGTGATAAAATATTCAGTTCAAGTCAACAAAACTCTAATACCTGAAAGGCACTCTACTAGTAAACCAATAAAACCAGTAAAAAAAAAATATGAATTTATTTTCTTCAAGAAAGTCACCATTATAATGATTATGTATTTGTGCAGTTACTTGCATTTCAATACAACAAATTATAGAGTTAACTCTAGTTGACAAGTTCTTGATTACCTGTATGCTTATTTTATCCATAGCACAATTATTTTATATGTGTGATTTGGTATTCCATCTCCTGTCATGACTCTAACCCCCAGCATGGGTTTTCAGCCATCCTGACAAGTTTGAACTGGTTGATTAGCTGGTTTCTGCTGCATCAAGTCATGTATTTTTAAAATTTGCATGTATCAGCTGTAGTTTCAAGTATATTTTGCTAATGTATTTTTACCAGTTTTACAATGCCTAATCTGATGTAACCCTGAGTTATTTTCCAAGTCATGGTACTCCATTAAAGATTTTGGTAGCTATATAAGATCTATTTTCTCTTGGTATTTATTCATCATATAAAATATGTTTATTTGGATTACTTTAGTCATTATTTAAGAGATTGCCAACCATTAAATAACTAGAAGAGATTATTTGTATAAGAAAAAATATTTCATACATGAATAATATAAATTTGTTAATTAAAACTCTGGAGTAGGGAGAATATATTTAAATTTAAGTCTCTGTTTCTGTGAGCAAAAACAATTTTAGGAACAAAAATAAAGTAGAACTTGCATTACAAAGTTAATATGACTATCTGAATTGTCATTTGAATTTTTTTATTCTTTTTAGCTATGAATTGTCATTCTATTAGCATATTTTTAAGAATAGTCTTTATTGCCTTTTATTACTCCTTCAATTATGTCTACCCATAAGCAATTTAGGAAAAGAAATTAAAATCTCTAAATAAATTTGTATTTAAATTCAGATTATTCCCTTAACCCCTCTGCAATTTTTCATGCATTATGTGTTATAAAGACTTTTGAAAATTTTTGAAAGTGGGATGAATTGAGGATGGAATTTATATATTCATTTTAACATTCCTTTCTTTTCAAACAGTACAGGAAGACACGTGGAATTGAGAAAGATTTGGGAATCCCTTCCTCCAGGAATGTCTTTCACAAATGGAGCTTCGCTTCTGGTTTTCACTGGATCCTGAATTTGTGGCAGAGCCACAGTTGCCTTTCCTGCTATTTCCAGTGATTCACAGAACATTTGAATAGTGATGCTTGCCTTGGTTTTACTGATTTTTATTCTGATACCTTGTTTACTTTGTTGGGGCAGAAAGCTTGCACTAATTTCTCTCTGTGGTGTCTGATCTTATCAAGAGCTTGATTTTATCTTGCATACATAATCTTTGCAAAGGAATGTTTACAAAGAAACTTGGAAATACAACCAAAAAAAAAAAAAAAGGGAATCATCAGCAAAAAAAGGATCAAAATTTTCTTACTGCTGGCCACACCAAATCCCCCAAAATTTCTAATACTTTGAAAAGCACTGTAAAGAAGATTGCAAAGTGTTCATCCACTCACAACTTATCTACTGAAGAAGACGATGCAAATAAAGACTTTTCCTTCTAACCAACATTCAGTTACTGAGTGGTTATTGCCAATGGTCTGCAAAAGAAAATCAATGTAACTAACAGTGATAATGAGGATCTGTTTCAAGAGCTATCTTCAGTTGAGAGTTCTTACTCAGAATCATTAAATGAACTAAGAAGTAGTACAGAAAACCAGTTACAGTCAGCACACACCACGCCAGTTAGACACAATAGGAAGAGCTTGGGCAGTTTTACACCCTCTGAGGGCAGTTCTGATGGGGAGTGCACTCTGCTTAGCTTAAAACTTGGGGCTTTATGAAAGCTAAGGAAATGGAAAAAGAGTCAAGAATGTCTCAGATTCGGAGTTGAGCACCATGAAGAAGTCTGGGGGAATAAGAAGCAAATCTTTAGACAGAACGGCCTGAAAACCAAAGACAAATGCTCTAGAGCCAGGGTTCAGTTCCTCTGGCTGCATTAGCCAAACACATGATGTCATGGAAATGATCTTTAAGGAACTTAAGGGAATAAGTCAGATTGAAACAGAACTTTCTGAACTATGAGGGTATGTCAGTGCTCTCAAGCATTCCATCGATGAGATCTCTAGCAGTGTGGAGGTAGTGCAAAGTGAAATCCAACAGCTCCATTGAGGGTTTGTCCAGTCTTGGAGGGAAACCAGAGACATCCATGATTATGTTAAACAGGTCATATGGGTAGCAAAGCAAGCCTGAGATTTTTAAATGTGCCTGAAGAAAGATTTGAATATATTGAAAGTGTGGTATAACAAATTATAATAGATAAAATGGGTTACTCAGATGCACCAAATGCTGTTAAAATTGAATTTGCTCAAAGGATAGAACACCAAAGGGACTGCCCAAATGCAAAACCTTGACCCATACTTGTATACTTTGAAACCCCTCAGCAAAGGATTCTGTCTTTAAAAAATCATATAAACTCAAGGGAACAGGTATTGGAATCTCAACAGATATTCTGACTTATGATATCAGAGAAAGAAAAGAGAAAGGAATTCCATCTTACCAGACATATGAGAGCATGGATATGAAGTTATCTACTCCAGAGCCCAAAACTGAAAAGAACAATTGGCAGTCACCTGAAGACAGTGATGGAGAGCTAGAATCTGACCTCAATAGAAACATTTATGCTGTGCTTTCTAAACCAGAATTTTCAACAAAAGGATGTACTTCCATGTCAAGCTCAAAATCACACAGTGCCAGATCTAAGAATAAAACTGCTAATAGCATAGTCCAAATAAATCAGATTATGATAAAATTCCCTCACAATTGCCAGAATCAAATAACTTGGAAAAGCAAACCATAACCCAATATGCAGATGCAATGCCTCTCTGGCATTCACAGAGTGATTTTTTACTGCTAAACTTAGTCATTCTCAGTCAGATTTTTCCAAATTGTGTCAGTCTTACTTGGAAGATTTTTCAGAAAATCAGCATTTTATTAGAACTAATGGGAGCTCCCTTTTATCATCTTCAGACCAGGAGCTTTGGCAGAGAAAACAGGAGGGTGTACCTACCTTGTATGACAGTCCTCAGGACCAGCATTTGAATGAGAGTGCTCAAGGTGTCCAAGTACAGAGTGAAATTGAGAACACAGAAACTGTGGATAGTGGAATTTGTAATAGCATGGTGTGTCCATCTGGAGACCAATGTCTTTACAGTTATTCTCAGTTCTCTTCCCCTGAGGATCTTTCCCCATGGAAGGAATGGAATCAAGTAGAGCAAGGAGCTGATTTAGGTTTAGACTCATCCACCCAGGAAGCTTTTGATATGACACAAACAGTTTATTTGACCAACAGCTGGATGTCTTCAATAAAGACCTAGAAGACTTGGGAAAATGCCACAGTGACCTTCAAGATGACTCTGAAAGCTCTGATTTAACCCAGGATGGCAACTCTTCTCCATGAGCTGGCCTAGATAATAAACCACAAGGCCAGTGGGTTGACCAATATGATTTGTATCAGGAAACTACTTCTAATGAGTTGTACCAAAACCAAAGCCAGTTGCCCATGATGTATCAAAGTGAACTACGAAGTGAGGATTCAGAGGATGCCCCCCCCCAAATCTTGGCATAGTCAATTAAGCATTGACCTTTATTATAAGACTTTCAGTTTCCCAAAATTTGTATCTACACTCCAGAGAGCTAAATCAGCCTTGGAAGTAGTATGGAACAAAAGCACACAGAGTCTTAGTGGGTATGAGGACAGTGACTCTTCTTTAATGGGAGGATTTCATACGTTATCTCAATCAACTGCCAATTAACCTAGTACCACCCTTGACTCTGAGTCCTATTACTACAAAGCAGAGGATGAGGAGGACTACAATGAAGCAGTGGCTGTTAATGAAACAGATTGTGTCAAAGTCAGGGAACAAGTCCTTGCTAAGCTAGAAAACAGGACTAGTGTTACTGAAACAGATGAACAAATGGAGGAATATGATCACCCTTCATATGAAACACCCTATGAAACCCCACAAGACGAGGGTTATAATGATGAGGTTAGTGAAGGAGAACTGGAACCCTTACATGACCCAGCATCTGAAATGGAAATAAGGGAATATGAAAACCAAAACATCCCTGAGCAACTGGTGGAAATCACAATACCAAAAAGAATCCATCCTTCTTTCAAAGAGGCAGCTTTAAGGGCCTATAAGAAACAAATGGCAGAGTTGGAAGAGAATATCCTGGCTGGAGGTACTCATGTTTAAATGCTACGTTATGAATTAATAGTGTTTTGTCATTGAGTGTTGCTGCTTAGAGCGTGTTCTGTTTACCTGGATGAAGAGTGTACTTGTGATGAATTTGCATATCTTTTTTGAGAAGGACTGGATTTCATGCAACTATCTCTCCCAGCAAGTTGGGTTTGATAATCTAAAGTAAAAACATATTTCAATTAGATCATATTAAAAGGGCTCCAAATTTAACCCTACTCATTGGAGTATGATTCTTCGGCGTGACACAAACCCCAATTCATATTAACCAAGTGTGGCATCAGTTGTCAAGAAAATGAGGAGTGAAATTAAAGGACAGCCCCTTAAAGACAACAGCTGGATGTCTACTCCTTGGTTCCATTAGGTTTATAGGGATGGGGAGAAAGGTACAGTTAATATTAAAAAAGTTGAGAAGATGAACTCTCTGACTTAACCACTCCTCCCATCCAATTCACCATTTGGAGTCTGATGATAGGAAAACACCAAGCTGAATGCTATGTGAACAAAAAACCAGCCTTTTCATATTTAACAGTACTGGACTGCACTGGCTCACAGGTCA
Organism: Sciurus carolinensis; assembly: GCF_902686445.1. Taxonomy (NCBI): domain Eukaryota; kingdom Metazoa; phylum Chordata; class Mammalia; order Rodentia; family Sciuridae; genus Sciurus; species Sciurus carolinensis. The sequence goes on from NW_025920119.1 coordinate 1,898,854, forward strand.
ACTTGGACAAGTTAATGGAAATGAACTCTGTTAGAGAAAATGGTGCCAGAAGAGATCCTCTAGTTTCTCCCTGAGTTGGCTACAGCAACGTTTTGCTGGTCTTCAATTTGTGAGCCTCCTCTCTCAGCATCCTGAGTGCACCACCGCATCTGACTCATTTTATTTATGTATTTTTTCAGAGCTGGTGATCAAACCCGGAGCCTCACAATCAATGCTAGGCTCTACCACTGAGCTGCACTTCCATCCCCAGTACACTTTTAATAAAAAAGAATTCTGTTGTGCTGGTAGGTTTTTAGGCAGGCTGACATTTGGTTGGGAAGCTAGACTTCTGAGTTAGACCCAAGAGAAAATCATCACTCTGCTGCTCATATATGATAGTTCCTCTTGCCTACCTCTTGCACGACATCTCTAAAATGGGCACATTGATAGTGTCCATGTCAAAGAGTTGCAAGGACATGAAATGGGGTCTTGTATGTATGCCCTCCACGTGTGCTATCATTGTTCCTATGGGGGGACAGGTATAATGGGCCAATCCTAGACTCTCCACACCCTGTTCAGCCTTACTGTGGCCAGTATGAGGAAGTCACCATTTCAACCCATTTCAGAGAGAGGTAACCTAAGGACTCCCAAGGCAGGCAGCTTGCCCAACTTCACACTATTAAGTGACCACCCATGACTTCCATATAGACAATTGACTTCAGAGTCCCTGCTCCATCCACCACTTGATACTAGGGAAAGAGCTGGGAAAGCCAGGGTGTCACTTGAGGGGAAGTTACAGAGGCTGCAATCCCCTCATCCTTTCCACTCAAGCCCTATTTGCAGGATCTCTGGACTGAGCCAGGAACATAGCTGGGGGCAGACCCATCCTACCTCTGGAAGTTCCTGTTGCCATGTTCAGAAGATGAACTGTTTTCATCTTCCTGCAAAATATAATTTCCCTGTTGTGAGAGGTCCTATTGCTTGAGGTTTGCTGGGTTCTCACTCTTCATCAGACAGGGCTGCCCATGGGCCATTGTGTACTCTGGGCTGCACTCAACCCGAATGTTGACCAAGTTCACACTTTTCTGCATTGTGAGGGCCTCAATCAGTGTCCCATCTGGCCGGGCAGCTGGAGCATTTTTTAGCTCCTGGGTTTCTACATATGCAGTGATGTACCCTCCCTGAATGAATTTCCCATGTGTATTGTGCATAACATCTGGCTTCATTGCAAGCACAGGCCACCGTAGGACAGAAGCATTTATCCAAAGGCCAGATGAGGCTGAGGTTAGGATGGAGGCCTTCAGCGCCAAGTGCCAGAGTCCAATCTGGCTCAATCCCATGGGTGAGATTCTTTTACCCCCATTTATTAGGTGAGGCAACAAAGGTTCAGAGAGAAACATCTTGCCCAAGGTCACTCAGCTCATGAGAAGCAGAAGCAAGACGGGAACCCTGATGGGGTGCAACTATAGCTACTGCACAGATCTGCAGAGAAGGGTGGGTCCAGCTCTCCAAGGCTGCAGAGAGAGGCCTTTTACTTTCCGGGGGTGTGTGGTGGCAGACAGGGAGATCACTTTTGGGGCAAAAAGTAATCCCCGAGCGTCAGACAAGCCAGACCTCACATGGCCTCCTGTGACCCGGCTGGGCTTGTCACTTCTCCTTCTCAGCTGTGGAACAGTTAGAACAGGATCTTAAGCTCTGGTGGAGGGTGGGGCTTTGTTCCAGAAATGAGGAAGGGCATGCGAGTTCTGTGGGTGTGCACCCGCGACTCTGTTCCACTGTGCCAGGGCACAAGCTGGGGTTAGGATGGAGAGGAGAAGAGATGAGCCCTGCTCACCAGCACATACAACAGAGCACATGCCTGTGACAGGCACTCGGTGCTAACTGGTGGAGGTAAAGGCAAGGAAAAGCCTTTTGAGGAGGCAGCATGCAGCCGTTGGGCTTTGAAGCATGGGTAGGAGTTCATCAAAGGGAGGAGGGTTGAGAAGGTACATGAAGGCAGTACATGTGCAGCATACAACAGGCACTCCTGAGCGTATCACTCAGTGAGCCATGTGTCCTTGAGAAACTGAGGCAATCTCTCTGTGCCTTAGTTTCCTCATCCCCAAAATGAAGCCCTAGCAGCACCTTCCGCACGCTGTGGTGAGTCCCGATGGCAGATCCGTGCACAGGGCCGAGTACCGAGTCCCCCACGTAGCCAGTGGGCAGGGAGCAGAATTGTCAGGAGCTGTTCCCCACTGCCACCCATGCTGCCTCCTGGGGACCAAGAGAAATGGGGCTGAGACACCTGGAGGTGTCTCAGAGGCAGCGGGCACACACGGGAGTGCTGAAACTGCCGAGGGCAATGGAGGATTTGGGGAAGTCTGACCTGGGAGACAGGTATCTGCTGCACTGGGAACAGCATTCCTAGCAGGGTAACAGCAGCTGCCAGAGTGTGGGTGCCTGGGGCAGGAAGAGGAGGGCCAAGGCCATGGGGAAACTGTGGTTAGGTCCCGGAGGGCCTGCGTACCTGCTGTCATCGTGTGGGTGAGGGGCTTATTCGTCCAGAAGGCAGAATGACCATGTTGCTGTTAGAAAGACCAGAGTGGACTGGAAGCCACGGCTGGAGGCCAGAGACAGAGGGGGGTGTAGTGTCCAGGGGTGCAGCCATGGCCTTGGACAGGGAGCAGGAAGATGCCAGTGAGCAGGACTCATTCAGTTGTTCCAGAGGCAGAAGCATTGGTCACTAGCTGGAGAGAATTGGTCACTAGCTGGGCGAGGCTGCAGGAGGCCAGCGCAGGTGGTGGGGCTTTCTGCACTGCTCACGGGGAGGCCCAGGTATGGGCACAAGGAGTATCAGGGCCCTTGGGCTCATCTGGACTTCACTCTCACTAAATGGGGACCTTTGAAGTCACTCCATATCTCGGAACCTTGGCTTTCCCATCAGTAAAATGAATGTAACCATGGTACTTCCTGTGTTTGTGCTGCTGGTGACACTGGTGACAGCAAGCCCAGGCAGCCAGCTTCTACTCTTCTCCCTCCTGTTAGGTCACCTCCCTGACCACCGTTCTTCTTCCATGTAGCTGTGGCTTGTGGACTTCAGTCTCAGAACATCTCTGCCGTCATCGCCAGCTCCAGAGTCCAATGCAAGATCTTCCTCTAGTCTCTCTCTCACCCCAAAACTTGAAGAGGAATCCCGGGCTGCCTGGTGCAGTCTGTCAACCTGAGTTCTGCTTCTTTCCAGGTGAAGGGCCTTTGAGTGCATGTATGGTTGCTGGTGGACGGGACTGAGAGACGGGATAGAAGGCATAGTGTGCTTTCAACCAGGTTGCACTTGCATCTGCCTGTGTCCCACCCTGTGTGTGTGTGCGTGTGTGCGTGTGTGTGGTATTACTACAATTCGACACTGCAGTTCAGGATCTTCTGTGCCCAGCACAGAGAAGGAGGGCACTTGCTGGCACTTAAGGCTCAGGCCTTCCCAGCAGGAGGGTCTCAGGGACACGGTGGTGAGGATGAGCCTGAGCCAGCTGGGCTCCAGGGAAGGGGCGGGGCAGGGGCGGGGCAGGGGCCAGGCTGGCAGGGAGGCTGAGGAGACCTTCTCGCTGGCCCTCCAGCAGAGGAACCAGGAGGAGAACCAGGCAGGCCAGAGACACTCAGGTGTGGGCTGGGGCTGAGAAGGGCAGTGAGCCAGGGATTGACCGACATGAGACTAGAGGGTGCAGCAGGGGCCAGGCAAAGTGGGGCTGTGCTGAAAGCCCTGGGACCAGCTGGTTCACCAGCAGGATGAGGCTGGATGGGCCTGCAAAATTTCCAATGTCTGTCCCCTGTCCCTTGCTGCACCTCCTGTCACAGCCATTCTGCTCCTCCCAGGTCCTATGGAAACCTGTATTCAACTCCTGTGAGGGTCTTTGGGATGCCCTAGAATGTCCCATCCCGGGTCACCTCTGCCTGACTCTGCTGTTCAGACTGCCCTCTCCTTCACACCCTCTGTTCCAGGTCCCATTCTGTTCTTGTTTTCTCATGATTTGGTTACTTGTGCGTCCAATGCCTACTCTGTCTGGTGCAGCTCCTTGGGGCAGTGACCGTGGGCAGTGCCTGGCTTGCCTTGGACCCTGTAATTCACCCACTCTGTGTGAGTGAAGAGCCAGTGAGTGGAAAGATGGGGAACAGAGAGGAGGCATCAAGTAGCCAGGATAACGTCTGATGGACCAGTCACCTCTAGCATCGGAAAGCTAACAAGCTATTTATTGCTGGTCCCAGGTTGTTAAATTCAGGAGGTGAGACTAAGGGCTTTAGAATGTCCCCAAGGAATGGGGTTTTATAAACCCAGTTAATAAATATTAATGTGGAGGCAGGCTTTCGTGTGCAGAGGTCTCTGTGGGGAAGCAGGCTTCTCTCGGGACCCTGAAGCCCCACTCTCCCCACAGGAGCTTTGCTGAAGGGATCAGGCACCAGTGGCTCTGAATTACACAAATCTGCCATAAAGGCTGAGGCTGGCTTAGGGCGGCCAGCTCTGTAGGATGCGCCAGCACCATGGTCTGCAGGAAATCCAGCCTGGAGTCAGCCAAGATTCCAGCCTCTCCCCCACTTGGAAAACCAAGGAAGACTGTTCTCAGGAATTCAGACCCAGCTCTAGTGTCCATCTTACTCCTCTCACACCTCTCCTTGAGCCACTGACTCCACTCTGTGGCTCAAGTCTGGCCTCAGCACTTGGGACCTGCATTGGTCACAGTGCCACCCCATGTACTACAACTGCCCGTGTCCATCTGTCTACCTCTCCCTCACCTGAAGACTGTGAGGTCTTGAGGGGTAGAGAGACCTGATTCACTGCCACTGCCCAGCCTCCCAAGTCTCTTCAGGAATGACAGACCTAAGTCGCAGGAGTTACCAAACCTCAGAACAGGGAGGCAGACTCTGGCTAGAGCCACCCTGGGCATCCTCACTCTGGTGCTATGGAACCTGTGGCCCAAACTGATGTGGGATGGTCTTGGTTGGGCAGAATCCCAGGAACTGGGTGGGCTGTGTCCTGGCACCTGCTTAGCACTCACACCGATGGTGCCGGTTGGTCATCGGGGCCAGCTCTTCCCCATCTACACAGCACTCCTCCACCTGCACTAGGGAGGGACCTGGGGCTTCAAAACATCCTGAGGCCTGAACTCCTCCCCCAAGTGTTTCTGATGTCATTGGTCCGGGTGGGACCAGAGAACCTGGATTGTCTCCAATGCTGCCTGGGTGATGCTAACAATGTGTGGCCAGTCAGCACTACACAGAGGAGAGGCACTTCCCTGGCTGCCCCACACAGTCATCACCTGGAGACTTCATAGCAATGCCCATGGCCCTGACCTGTGAAACTAGACTCCTTGCAGTTTCAGCTACCCAGGCATCAGCTTTGAAAGGCCCTCAGCTGCCTCTGGTGAAGTGGGGGCTGAAACCACCACACTGGAGGGTCCAGTCCCTCCCTGCCTCACGTCTCTTTTTTCCAGCAACATTTGGTGAAGGCCTCTCTGCTCACATTTCAAGCTCTGGTGACACTTCTGTGAATCAGACCCTGCTCCTCCTGGGTGGAGGTTGTGAACACAGGGACCATCGGGAGGGGCCCCTTCACCCACCTGCTGTGGCCATGGGAGTGTCCAGCCCTGCCCGGGGCCACCTGCTTACATTTGGGCCTCTGGTCCAATGCCTGAGTTGGCTGAGAGGTCCAGGGCTCTGCAAGTGGTCACTGGGGTGGGAGGTGTTCCCAGGACTCCTGGTCCCTCCTCAGGCTGCTGGAGGTGGCAGGTGGGTGCTGTGCTTCTGTACTCCCTCTCTGCCTGCAGGGGGTCTGAGTCCCATGCCACAGACATGGCTGTGCCTATGCCTACTGCTGTTGTTGGGAGCAGCACCCTGGGCTGGGCACAGGCAGCATGCTCCATGAGGTCAAGGGCTGTTAGCACATTTTTAAGCCCTTAACAGGTGGCTCTGTGGCCATCACTGAGGAAGATGGCTCCCCACTCCTGGGCAGAGCTGTGGGTGCCAGGATGCTGCCAGGCCATGAACATATATTTTTAAAAACATTGAGGTTGAAGTCACAAAAATGAAATCAATCACGTTACAGTGAACAATTGGGTGGCATTTAGAACATTCATAATGTTGCACAAACATCGCCTCTATCTGGCTCCCGAACATTTCATCATGACCAAAAGGAAACCCCGGGTCCATCAGCCACTGCTTCTCTGCCCCCACAGCCCCTGGAGGCCACCGATCTGCTTTTGTCTCCATAGATTCTGGATAATTCATACAAATGGAGTCACATACGACCTGACACTCTGCATCTGATTTCTTTCATTTAGCATATGGTTTTGAGGTATCTCTGCATTTGTAATGTACTTTGTTCTCTTTTGTGACTGAATAATGTTCCATTGTGTAGATACACAGTCATCCCTCAAGAGTCATGGTCACTGGATCCGGGAACCACTGTAAATGCCCAAATCCTCAGATGCTCAGCTCCCTTATATAAAATGTATAGTATTTGCATGGTACCTATCTACATCCTTCTTTGTACTTTAACTCTCTAGATTCCTCATAATCCCTAGCACAAAGTAAATGCTGTGTAAATAATTGTTACATTATATTGTTTAGGAAATAGCGACAAGAAAAATATCTATACATTTTCAGAAAGAAAGCAATTTACTTTTTCCAGTTATTTTGATCCCCATAGTTGATGACATTCATGGATGTGGAATCCGTGGATACGGAGGTTGATGTGCCACAATCTGACAATCAACTCATCAGTTGATGGGCATTGGGGCTGTTTCTGCCTTTTGGTTTTTGGAAAATCTGGGCATTTTTAGCTTCTTTACAAACGTCTACTGACCAGTGTTCCTAGGTCCTCAGCATCGGTGTGCAATGTAGGGGTCCTGGGTGACACCCTTTCCTGTACTGTTCCAGTGCCATATTTGGGAGGTCTGAAGGTGGATGAGTGACATGGGGACATCTGATGTGCCAGATTCAGCCTCCATGAACTGTTCCATTCAGCTCCACATGGCTCTGGTCTGGTCTTGTCTCCACTTGAACTCACTCTACACTGTCTCCACCCCAGTCCCTGGCTGGAGCTGATTCCTGTCCAACACTTCAGCAGGGGAACTGGGGAGTGGAGGGGTGGGAAGCACACTGCTCCAACTGTACTTTAAAACTGAACAGCACACCTCTCTGTCTGAAACCTACACACACGTGCATGGGGATTTCTCTTCCAGTCTCCACCCAAAGTATTCTGACTGACTCCCTCCTTCCTCCCTGTTCCCCTCTGCCTTCCCACACCTCTCCCATCTGGCCTTAAAGTTGCCAAAAAGCAGCTCTGCTTGCTTGGAGCCTCATGGCCTCCTGTCCTCTCCCATCCACAAACAAGCTTTGGGGTGGGGAGAGATAGGAGAAAGGTTCCCAAAGCTGCTTTCATTTTTCTTCTAAATCAAGAGGACCCCTTTCTCCAGAAGAGGAGTTCTGTAACCTTTCTAGACTAACAGACTCAAAGACTCTTAAAAATAATACACACGAATATTCCACCCAGAATACCAGAAGCCCTAATATCTACCTTGCACAGGGGCTGCGATGAGGCCAGTGTAAACCTGGATCTGCCTCTGAAATTATTCACCTACTCCCTCCTGATAAATCCTGATGGTGTTCCTCAAGCTTGCTGGTAGATAGTGGCTAGGAGCAAGGCTGGAAGTGATGGAAGTTGTAAGAAGTGCTGGATTCTGGATGATCCCAGAAGGTTGGAAGTACAGTGTGGGAAAGAGGCAAAGAGCACATCAGGATTGAGGCCTGATGACTGCAGAGTGGGTTGGCACTGCTTGCCAGTGGGTAAGACTTTAGTGGAGCAGGTGTGGGCTGGGGGGAGAGCCTTGGGGGTTGTTTAGGCACTAGGTGTCCACGCAGAGGCCAGAGAGGCAGTGGATGTGTGAGATGGATTTCAGCAGTGATGGGGTGGTCACAGCAGAGGTTGGAGGCTCTGGAAAGGAGTGCCTGCTGATCAATAGCCCCTTGCCACTCAACCCACAGGAAAGTTAGTTGGTGTGGGTTCAAGGAAGAGCCTCAAGATGATTTTGCATAAGAGGAAACTGAGGCCTGAGTGCACACTGTGAATCAGTGACAAAGCCCAGGCAGAGCAGTGTGCTAGGTCCCTTCCCTCACTTCTAGCATGCCACCTGCCTGCTGCACACGTGTGGGCTAGAGCTGGCATGATCCGTGGTTGGCCCTCAGTCTTGTCATCCTGCAGGTCACTATCCTCGTCAGCCTGGTCCTAGTGTTCCTTGCCTACATCATGTTCCTGGTGGTTTACAAAGCCTTCACCTGTGACCACAACTGCCCAGAGGGATTTGTCTTCAAGTTAAGGGACTCCAGTGGGTAAGTGGTCCCCGGTCACTGTGAGCTACAGTTGGGGGTTGACCACTGTCTTCAATCCATTGGTGCCCAAATTCTGAGCCTGACAACCACTCTGCAGACTGTTTGAAACTCAGTGTGTGTCCAGCAAGGAATTTCTGGGTTTCCTGAGGCCGCAGCCTCAAGCAGAGGGTTGGGTTCCTCTCCCAATTGGCCCTGTCCAGGGTCAGGAGGTGTCCAGCTGTGAGCAGAGCTCACCAGCACTGGCCCTTACTTTTTCCTCTTGGCACAGTCTTCCTGGTAGGTGGGCAGGGTCCTTACCTCACAGTGCCCCACAGAGCTGTGAAGATGGGCACTTCTAAGGTTTCCCGCCTGGTCTCGTGGTGGGCCCCTCCCCTGGCCACTGCTCCAGCTGCAAACCTTCCTTCAAAGAACTGAGCCACCTGTGTAACCTGAAAGAACCTTCCTACCCCTGTGAACCTCAGTTTTCTCACCTGAAACATGGGCTATTGATGCCCATAAAGTGGGGCTGGTAATGCCCCAAAGATCTTTGGGAGGTTTTAAGGATAGGATTCATTTGGATCAGCTGGAGAAAGGCCTGCCAGATGCTGGGTTCTTGACACCTTAGTTACAGTAGAAACAGAATCTGATTTATAATGTTTATAATCACCATTTACTAGGCGTTCATTGCATCTCAGGCTCTTGGCTGCACATTTTCATAAGCATTCTATCAGGCCACACAACAATTCTGAAAAATAGGTTTGAGCATCCCCATCTCAAACCTCACCCCCCAGGTGAGGAAAGAGGTGAAGCCTTCCACGCTTCCACAAGGAGGGCTCCCCAAAGTTGGGGTGGTGATCAATCACATTCCAACATGAACAGGTCCTTGGGTTCTGCCCTATGACTTCCCCAGACCACTCTCCTCATGGCTAAAGGCCAGGACCTAAGAGTTGGGAATAGCTGGAGCTGGGGACACCTGTGTGAACTATGGTAGATGCACAGGGTGGAGTTCCATGGCACTGTGAGGACAGATGAGAATGACCCAGTTCAGCAGGTAGAACAGCTTCTAGCTAAAGGAAAAAAGAGACCATCGGCCCTTGTGTGAGGAAAGGGAAGTGAAAGCTGTAGCTTACTTTTTAAGAAAGAAAGTCCAGAAGGATAAATTAAAACACAGCCACATCAATGTTTATAGCAGCTTAATTCACAATAGTTGGATTGTGGAACCAACCAAGATGCTCTTCAATTGACAAATGGATAAAGAAATGTGTATATATACACACAATGGAATAGTATTCAGCCATAAAGAATAATAATATTATGGCATTTGCAGATAAATGGATGGAATTGGAGAATATCATGCTAAGTGAAATAAGCCAATCTCAAAAAACCAAAGGCTGAATTTTTTCTCTGATAAGTGGATGATGATAAATAGTGGGGGTGTGGGGTGAGAGAAGAATGGAGGAACTTCAGATTACATAGAGGGAAATGAGAGGAAGGAGCAGGGGGTATGAAAAATGGTGGAATGAGACAGATATCATGACCTATGTACATGTATGATTATGCAAATGGTATGAATCTACATTGTGAACAACCATAGAAACAAAAAGATGTACCCCACTTGTGTGCAATGAATCAAAATGCAGTCTGCAAAAATAAAAAAAGAATTAAAAACCCTTTAGACTTACCTCCCAAATTATTCAATTAAATTGAGACCTATAATAAAAAAAATTACTAAAAATGGTTACTCAGGGACAGAGAGGAAACAGAGTGGAGGGACAGGGACAGGAGTCAGGCTCCTCTGGTGTGTTTGCTTAGACATTTGTCCACGAGACTTTAAGTGACTGATGTATTTGAAAAATTTTTAAAATAAGAAGAAAGGAAACCCTGACAATTAGAAACAAGCTAAACCAAGAACCTGGCCCTAAATCAAGTTGAGAACATAAACTTAGAAAGAAAATAAATACTTCAAGTGACTGAGGCATATGGCATTCTGATGTCCACCCTCAGTGGAAGGTAGAGATGCCCATGACTTCGGAGGGGTTGTGACATGACAGGCCCACCATAAGTTGAAAATGAGACGAGCAAAATTGGCATGGACTCACCAGCACAGCAAGGCTTACCTGAGTCTGCATCAGGAGTCACCTCCCACCGAGCCTGTTTTACAACAAGGTGTCCGCTGTCTCGGGTAATTGAATATCACATTGAAAGGAGAGACACTGTCACTTGGTGTACCATTGCATGGTCAGAAAATGACAACCCTTCTAAGCTGGGGACTCTATGGGCCCAAAGAGCCATGGAGCCAAGTCCAAGTTCATTCAGTGGTCTGACTCTGAGGAGGAAGACTGGTATTACTTTGCGACTGTTCTTCATATGTTAAAAGATAATGCAAATGCACAATTATATTAATATTGTTAGGAACAAAGACTTCAAAAATAAGAGAAAAGAGATACAAATGTTAAATGGAGAACATAGAATAAGCAGCCACAGTCTGTGGGCAGCAGCCCAGGGCAACCCCTGGGGCCAGCAGAGGGGAGCTGGGGTCAGTGGTGCCTGCACAGCCCCACCATCCACAAGCAAGGGAGGCTGGCCTTGGGTGGGTCAGCCCCAGGTTCATTTCCTCTGGCTCCTTCCAAGCAATGGTGATGGTGATGGACAGGGGAGGGGCAGGATTGGCTGGGGGTGTTGCCCTCTGTGCACTGAGCCGGGCTTCTGTGGGATGCTGTGTGGTGGGGTGGGTGGGCTGGCCGTGCTGCTGTGCACCCCTGATGGTGTCTCCTTCTTCCCCAACACAAGCGTTGCATCCCAGCTTCCCTGGATGCCTACTACTCATCCCAGGACCCTAAATCCAGGAGCTTCTTCTACATGGTCATCAACCACTACAGCATGGCCAAGCAGAGCACTGCCCAGGCCATCAGGCCCTGGCTGTCAGTCACCACCGGTCATTCACAAGCCCAAGTCGCCCAAGACCCAGGGCCATTAAGGGCCCACCCGAGCCAGAGTGGGGATGGGGATGGACAGGGGTCCCCCAGGCTCAGCCAAGCTTGATTGGGCAGACAGCACTGTACTCCTGGGATGTGGGGTGGGGGATGGGGGGTGGGGCAGCACTCTCCAAAAATGTGGTGCACTGGAGTTGTCTGAACTGATGTTCCTTTGTCCCTTGGTATAGTTGATTCAGCCCCAAGTCAGGCTCACGTACAAAGGCATGTTTCCTATTGATTGTTCCCATGTAAGATATTCTCAAAGCCACTGCTTCTTCTTTGTTAGGAACAGTTAAAAAACAGAAAAGGAGAGAAACAGAAAAGGAACAGAGAGCATGGGAAGGCTCCACTTAGGAGGCGGTGAGGTGAGAAGCTGAGTCCCTGGGCATCTCAGAAGAGCCTCAGCCCCAGTGCAGGCTCAGCTGAGTGAGTGATGGACAGGAGCTGCCTGGTTGCCCCTGTTCTGTCACTGGGGCAGGAGCATGGAAAGCTAGGAGTGGCCTGGGTGGAATGAAGGATCGGGTTTGGCATTTTGAAGCCCAGGATGCGCACAGTCCAGAGTGAAGCACACTGACCTCTGGTTCATTTGCAAGATGGGCATGAACTGGGGATGGGCACTGGTTCCAGGACTAGGCAGCCCCCTGGGGCTCTGAGAGCTGGCCCTGTGGCTCTGTGACTTGCAGTGGCAGGCACTGAAATGTGGACAGATTTGTCTTTGCCTTTTTCTGGCTTTTCTAGATCTACTCCTGGGTGCTCACGTGTCTGTGAGCTGGCAGGGCAGAGAGGAAGAGGAGGAAGGGGTGGCTGCAGGAAGAAGGCCTAACCAGCATGAGGGGCTCAGCCTTGTGGTACAGTGTGGAAATATCCAGACCTGTATGGTGACTAGGGGCCGCAAACGGCAGTCAGGAAAAGACTAAGATGGGGTGCAACAAAGCCTGGCCGTTTCTACAATGAGCTGACAATGGGGACTTCCTTTTGCTACTTGGTTGTGTTAAAAGACCACATTTGTCCAAAGCCTGCAACCGAGTTCTAGAAGCTCCTGATGAAGGGTCACGTCTGGCATCACCCTGGCCTCTGCTCCCAGGCCCTCACATGCTTCAGGGAGGCCCGTCCCAGGCCTGTGTTGGCTCCATGGTCAGCAGGTCTGGGACCAGCTGGGAGAATTGGCTATGTGAGATGTGTCACTCTTCCCCATTAGTCTCTGACAGGCCAGTCAAAGGGTATTTTTTGTGGCTTGCTGTGTTGTTGAAATCATTATATAGAACAGCCGGGTAATAAGGCTACTATTGCTCAAACTGCCCTGCCAATCACTTTCATCTGTTCTTCCTCCTCCCCATCCTCTCATCACCAGAGTCACCTGTAAATTCATTTGTCATCTGAAGCAGAATAACAAATTGTCCCTAGCAAAACCACTGAGCGCTTTATAATTTTGTGGTGTATTTTTGTCAGTAGATAGCAGAGGCTTAAGTATTTTTTGGTGTAATTCTCGAAATTTTCTGACAGGAAAAAAATAAAGATAGATCCTAACCCAGGTGTTTTGCCACCAGTGTCCTAACAGCTCCACCAGCCACGTGACCATGGGTCTCTACATTTGGCCTGGACTGTCCCTCACAGCTTCATCTACCTTCTTCTTAGTGAGACTGATGGCAATGCTGGGCAGGGTCCCCAAGTCACGGGCCAGCCCCAGTGGCTGGAATGGGGCCTGACCTGACCTGAGGTCCTAAGTGAGGACTGGAAGATGCACCTGGACACCTGCAGCTCAGAGTTCATTCCACAAGCCCCTGCTGGTCAGCTTCTTGGACTGGGCTCCCAGCCTCTGGCCCTTGCAATGTGGATTCCTCCATTCCTGAGGTTGGAGGCCCTGTAACCAAAACGCCTCCCCCAGGCCCCACCTCCTGACACTCTGCCTTGGGTGGTTTTTCTGGCACCTGGCTTTCGGGACAGACCATGCTGTACAGTCACCACCCTGAAGTCTGCAGCCAGCCTTGGATGTGGATATGTGGCCTAGGAAGGGTCTGCCGGTGGCTTCAACATAACACACCTGGTGGCTCCCCACAGCTTGAGGAGGAACAGGATGGGCCCGGGGAGGGGGGTGGAGACCTTCCTCTAATCAGCTTGTTTAGACTTGTGTGACCTTGGAGGGAGGGGCTATTGACCCTGCTAGGCATATGAAGAGGTTGCGGCTCAGAGGGACAAAGAGCCTGCCCTCAGGCCTCCCTAGAGGAACTGGGATTTAAACCCAGTTTTGTGTAACCCTTTTGCCCCCAGAACTGCTTCTGTTCTGTAAAGGACCCTGAGCAACACTGCGAGGTTACAGCTGATCCCTAGGAAGTCAGGTTCAGCTGCCATCAAGCAGCACACTTGTCCTCAGTTGGGACTCGGGCTCCATGGTCAATACCAAGAGCAGCATGTGCCTAGAAAACCCTGCTCTGTGCCAAGTATCAGTGCTGTGTGCCACTTAATTCCTTTAACCCTCCTGCCAGTCCCTGGGGGTGGGTGCCCTGCCCCAGTACCACATCCATCAGCCTCATCTCAAGATGGAGACACAGAGGCAGAGTAGAGACAGCTTGTCCAAGGCCACATGAGCTACAATCCTAACCAAGGTGTTTTGCCACCAGTGACCTAACAGTGTCCTAACAGTGTCCTAACAGCTCCACCAGCCGTGTGACCACAGGTCTCTGCATCTCGCCCTTTAGTTTGCAATCATGCCATGTGTTTCCTCTATCTTAGATGGCAGGCCACTTGAGGTGGAGCTTGGTGGACGGTGGGTAGAGTTAGAAGTGGAGGCCCTGAGCTGATCGCTGTGCTGGGGATGGTGGCCTGATGCCCAATGGGTGGGGAGAGGAGGGATTCTGCCCTTCCCATGGTGCTGGCTGTTGGGCACAGGGTATCAGACAGTTCTTCCTTGTGCCCTCAGCCTGCCTTCAGGGACCAGTGCTGGTGTGGCCTGGTGGCCTCAGAGCTGGCCTTCCACTCCAGTGGCCAGCTGATCCACATGGCCAGCACATCAACACCCAGTGCATTTTTCAATTACACAGAGTCAACTGAAAACTTAATGAACACAAGTTCAAACATCCTGTTATAAATAGATTTGTCACTCCATTGCCTCAAGAAGCAAACCAAAGCTATCTTTTCTGTGTAATGAGTCAGCCGTGGGTGTGCAATAGGAAATAATGGTGCTGGAGGGTCAGCCGTGATGGCAGCTGTTCTCTCTGAGGACTGACCCTGAAGGAGTGCTGTTCCCAGTGGAGTTAGGAGTTTCCCATCAGAGGAGGCCTCAGTCCCACCATGGACATCCCTGGAGTGGCAGATTTCTTGCAAGGGCCTAACCAAGAGGTTTGGTCAGGAGCAAGCTCCTGAGTTTGGAGGGTGGGTCTCACAGAGCTCTTCTGGGTGTTGGGGGCTCCAGGGGGAGCCAGGCAATGATCACATTAAGAACACCCCCTCTGCAGCTTTTGTACACTTAAAGATCTGTTTATCCATTATGGGAACCTTCTTGAGAGGCTGCCAGGTAAGATGGGATCAAGGCTGGGTAGCAGAGCCGAAGGGGAGAGGGCCTGATTGTTCCAGAAGTTCTGGGACCAGAGGGGCAGCCAGTGTGGGTGTCCACCAGGAGTTCTTGGAAAAACTGGCCTCACCACTGGTCCTGCAGGATGGGTGACTGGGATAGCTCAGGGAGGCATGCTGCCCAGGGCCACCCTCCCAGGCAATAGAGGTGTCTTCAAGGAACAGAGCCTCTCCCTGTGCCAGCGCTGGATGTGGAGAGCACAGCTGTGCACACAAGGTTGCCCTGCCACCACTAGCCCAGGGGTCACTGACCAGGCTCGGAGAGAAGAGCTGGAGGTGAATGAACAGGTAGTGGCCAGGTGTTGGAGGAGCAGTGCTGGCTCCTGGGCAAGCCCAGCCATTGGTCAGGTCAGGAGATACCAAGGGAGGCTACATTTTTTCCCTTGATCATATTCCCAAGAAGCACACAGCACCATCCCCTTAAAAACCAGCGCTCTGAGCAGTGCAGGGAAAGGGGCTGGTTTCCATGGTAACCTCAGTGCACCTTCCCACAGATCCTGCTCTGTCTGGCACAGTGAGTCTTCCTCTGACGCCTTCCTTTTTTTTTTTTTTTTTTTTTTTTGCAGTACTGGGGATCGAACTCAGGGCCTTGTGCTTGTGAGGCAAGCACTCTACCAGCTGAGCTATCTTTCCAGCCACTCACTGATGGCTTCCTTTGGTCAGAAGCGACTTGTCTCTGAGAACACAGACCCAGCATCCAGGATACCAAAATCACCTCCGACGTGGCCACCCTGTCTCTGGACACCTCTCCCTGCTCTGTCCAGATGTCTTTTCTTGCTCTGCCTTTGGCTTCCTCCATCTCCTTAGGAGGGAATGTTACCAAGAGGACATGCAGGGACTTGGTGAATCTGCGTATCAATTTGAGATCCTGCTCAGTGACTGCATGTGGGGTGGGCATATGGAGGAAGGGGAGGAGAGCCAGCCCTGTTTCTGGCCTTGGCCAGTTCCCCTGTCCTCCTATGCTTCTGCTTCCTCATCTTTAAAACCGGGTGCTATGTTTTCCTGTTTTGCTTTGGAGAATTCCATGAAATAATGTTTGAAGATTTACCTGTAGTTGACCCTCAACAAACAGTAGCCACTGTGGCAAGCCTCATCCAGCCTGAGGAATCATTTGTGAACTGGAATTACTTAATGCTCCACCCTCCGATAGGGTTGCCTGGGTTAAAAGGAGGCAGGGCCTGTTCTGCCCAGTGTGAAGTTGCTGCCCTCTCGTCTGCATTCCAGAAACTTGCAGGCCCCACCAGCCTCTCCTGACATCTGTGAGTGGATCCTCCGTTAAGCCAGTCTGCCATTTCTCCAAGTCTACTAACAGCATTTAGTTGTTAAATTTAGATACACAAGTCTATCATTTCTTCAGAGGTGTAGATGGGTTTATTTAGGGAAGCAGTCACCTTCACCAGAGAGCGTGGACTAGCTGCATTTTGAATGATGAAACTGAAGTACTGCTTTGGAATCCCCCATAGACCCCTGCCGATCCTGATCAAATGCTACATGTACATTAAAAACATACCTACAGACTTCCTTCAGCTCTCTCACCCATTTTCCTCAGCAGGATCATTTTCCTGGTCCAGGAAGTGACTGGAGATCCCTCCATGTGCTCAAGGGGCTCCTTGGTGCTCATGGCCTGGACCCCTGTGGAGTGGGCAGGTCCCTCAGAGGTTTCTCTGGGGTCACACTGAGCCTGTGGTTTGGGGGAAGAGTCACACAGAAGGGGCATGATCTTCCCAGAGTGTCCCATCAGTGCATGCCACGGGGATCTGGGGACCTGGAACCCTGGGCCTCTGCTGGCCAAGCTCGCCTAGCGGGGTCTCACGATTCATCAGGGGGTAGCACATTTCCCCTTGGTAACTAGAGGACTTCGGGGCATGTACTTTGAGGAAGATGGAGTGGCTGTTCCTTCCTAAACTCGCATGCTCCCCACCAGCTGCTGTCAGCAGCCCACCTGAAGCAAAGGCCAGGTGCACTGGTGTCTGAGCAGTACCGTTCTAATCCCTGCAACCCTCAATGTTTGTTACTTAAGGAGCAGGTTTCCCTTCTCCATAGTTACTACCCAGCAACCTATCTGTGTTAGCATATACTCATGGATCTTCTTATTCCCTGGGCTGAACTCAACACTCAATTATGGCATTGCTGAAATTCTTCCAGCTTTGGTCATTGGGAGATCTCTCATGTTGTCTCCTGTGTCTTTTCTTTTGATAAAACCCATTTTTGAAAAGAACTTTGTTATTTTCTGTCATCACAAGATACTCCAGGTTCCATGGGTCTTTCTCTTTCCCAGTCCTGGTGTCAACTCTGTCTCTAGGGAAATGGGTTCCCATCATGGGGTAGAGATTTAGAAGCCAAGACCTGGACATTACCTGTGCTCATTGCCACAGAGAGTCCTTGTTGGCAGGCTCTATTGACATCCACATCCAAGAAATAATGGATGCCCACTAGCTTGCTTATCTATCCATCCATTCATCCATGTATCATGATCTGTCTGTCATCTATATATCTAGCATCTATCATCCATCCACCTGTGACCTATCTATCATCTGTCTACTTCCTACCTATCATCCATCCATCCATCACCTGTCACCCATGTCAAACATGCCTGGGTTGATTCTGACCCCCCTTACACCAGTGCAACACCAGAGGGTTTACCCAGCATTCCCTCTTTGTTTGCATATCACTTCTTTCTCTGACAATGTGAAATTTGATTCTGTATCTCCAGGATGCTTATTCATTCATCTCCAGCATACACTTACAGTTCTGTCAGGTAGATAAACTTTTTGGACATTTAGAATTCCTGACATCCCTAGAGACACTTTTTTGTGACATCTTACACCATTCTTATTGCTTTTTGTTGTATTGAGGATGGAACCCAGGGGGACCCCAGCCCTTTTTATCTTTTTAGTTTTTATACAGGAACTTGCTATATCTGGCTGGACTTGAATGTGAGATCCTACTGCTCAGCCTCCAAGTGCTGGGACCACAGGCCTGTGGCCTGTGCTGGCTAACACTGTGCTTCTTGGTGTGCCATCTTTCTTTATGTTTGTTTGTAAAGACTCACATGTAGAGCCAAAGTCACCTATTACTTCCTGAAGGCCAGCACTGTTTAGAGGCGAGTACTGCATGGTGGCCTAAATAAGGACACTTCACACCACTGCCCATGATTATGGGATCTAATGTGACACTATCCTGCGTGTCATGGACACAGACCCCATCTTCTCTTGCAAGGATCCTGGCCCCCCATAAAGAGCTCACCCCCAGCTTACTCCAGGTATTTCTGGGAGCCCCCAGGTGGGATCTCATGTGTGTTCAAGAACAAGGGTACACCTGCTGAGTGCTGTTGAGCTCCCTGGATGCCAAAGGGTGGCTCCACAGAAGCCCAGTGTCCTTCAAGCTCCCTGCAGACTCCAGCCTAGTGACTTGAGCAGACACGGGTTCTCTTTCACTTGGATCTCACTCTGATATGAGGGGCTACTGTAGCCTCTGCTGCTCACACGTTGGGGTCCTACAGCTTTAACCAAAAGCATTCTCTTTTCCTTCATGTTTTGCCCACACCTCTGCCTCATTCAAGATAGGACCCATTGAGGAAGGCAGGCTGCACTGAAGGACAAGTGTGAGTGACATGTCATGCTTGAGTTGTGGGTGAGTCACACATCCTGACCATTCCTATCTGCACTCACGAGGCTCAGCAAATGGTGACCTCACACTTCCCCATGCCACCCAGTGGTGGCCAGGAAATCCTTACCTACAGAGTTCTCCTGCTGCTGCTAAATGTGATGCCGATGGTGTCAGAGATTACAGGCTCTCTAGAAAGTGTCATGGTTCCCTTCCATAATATGGGGCTGTCACCAGCACTACCACACTGGCCTTGAGTGATCTTTCCCAGCCCCTCTTGAGTCTAAGCTCTTTTGAGTACTAGTAATCACCACTCGAATGAGGGTGAAAGTGAAGTGGAGGATTGGGATAGTACGTTTAAGTAAATTAGGGGACTGCATTCTTTTCCTCACCAAACCTACCACTGTAACACCTGGAGACCAAGGACTGTTCAGCCTTAGGAGACGGTGGTCTCACACATTGGAAGGAGGCTAGATCCTGAATCTTCAAGGGGAGGACAGTTAGCTTCCCACACTGGGATTCACCTCTGTCACCTGAGTGAAAAACAGCTTTCACAGTCTTAGTGAAGTTTGGGGTTTTATTTTCTATAGTCAAAAGTGCATGGTGTGGTGGAAAATGCCTCTAATCTCAGCAGCTCAGGAGGCCAAGGCAAGAGAATTAGGGGTTTAGGCCAGTCAATTGAGTGAGGCCCTAAGCAACTTAGCAGAACCCTGACTCAAAATATGATATAAAAATTTAAAGGAGCTGGGGATGTGACCTAGAATTTATGTGATGCTGGGGTCCATCCCCAGTACTAGAAAATAAAAGGTGTATTCAAATACTGCATAAGATTTCATCAGAGGCTGGGGATGAAACTCAGTGGCACAGTGCTTGCCTAGCATGTGCAAGGTTCTCAGTTCAAGATTCCCAACAGCAGAAAACAAAACAATAAAGGAAGAAAAAGAATGCACCCCATTCTAAATATCAAGCAATGTGTTTCAGAAATATAAATGTTTCATGTTGTGAAGTGACTACCCTTAAGCAAGCTATCTCACTGTATATATGCAAATACTTGGAAATCTCAAAACTTCTAGTCCCAAATATTTTGCATAAGGGGTACACAACCTAGAGCACAAGTTAGCATTACACATCATTCAGATGGAAAGAGTGGAAGCACTCATGTTACAACAGCATAAAAACCTTGACGGGAAAGACCTTAAAACATCCTGGGACTTGTGCAATAATCCTCGTATGGGTGTATATGCTACCAAGTAAGACAGTGCTAAAAGACTGGTTCCATGAGACTATGTAGTACCAAATGGTAGGATAAACCATCCCACTCTACTTCTTTCTCCCAATCAAAAGAAATCAAGGGAGACTATATTGATTTTCCAAAGTGAACAATACTTATTGGAGAAGGGCTCAAAGCCAACACACTCTACTGCCTTTGTTATGTCCATAATGGAGGTAAAACATCATGCAACATTAACTAATTATGTCCCTACCAAACCAAAGTCAAGGGCTCTTCTAATCCAATGATACTACCACTATATGTTAATGGTTATCAGAAGGATTAAATTCTATTTTTAAGTAAACTTTAGACAGAAATGAAGAGTCTCAATTATACCTCAATTATAGCCAAGTCATAAATTGTACCCCTCAAGTTTGTTTCATCAGGTCAAGGGTCAGAGCTGCATTAGGGATGTGGACTGCCAACCCAGGTGTGATTGCTCTGCAGACCTGATTTGGTAGCACACCCTTGTGCAAAAGTACTTTGCTTTTACTTTTCTGGGCTATGTCTGAGAACAAGTCAGATTCCTCATGACACCTGGCATGTCAAACATTCTCAGATCTGAAAAGTTGGGTGTTGTAATTCATGTCATTCTTTTTCTAATGACTGTGAATACAAAACCACACCTCCTAAACTTTGATGAGCTGAATGTGGGTGTGCTGACCAGAAGTGAGCAACAGAGAACAGGCAGAGCTCCCCTTCCTCATCTTCTGTGTGTTCACACCCTGGCTCGGGCCCAGGCAGCCTGCAGGAACCTGAGGTCCACTGGAAAACCTCTGGATCAATGGCAAACACTGCAGCACCAGCCACCTCTTTCTTCCCTTGCCTTCTTCACAGGTCCTAAAATGAAAAATACATATTCATCAGTCACTGTAAATGAGAGCACACCTGGACCACAGAGTGAGAGACTAAGGCATTTCCAGGACCTGCCTGCAGCCTGCAGGTAGCACTCTGAGTGAGAGGGGGAAGGCAAGGGATGTTCGAGCAGAGTAACCCCATCTATTCTTAAAAGGAACATTCTGGCTACTGATAAAGATGGGAGTAACTGAAGACTGACAAGGGGCCAAGTCAGGACCACTGGCACAACCTACTGGGAGGTTGAGCCAGCCTTCCTTAGGAGATGGGCTTTCAATCTGAGCTGGTCATAAATGAAGCAAGTTGTCTCAGGTGGTGGTAAGCAAGTCCCTGAGTCAATGGAACCATGGGGGATGGGTTACTGAGAAGGAAAGTTGTGCCACCAGTACTCAAGCATATGAGAGGACTTGGGTTAGACAATTCTCCAAGTCTCTTCCAACCGGAGGTAATGAGGTTGAGGGAATCAGCTGAAGGGACTGTTTTCCCAGAGTAGGGATAGCTGACCACCTGGGACGATAAGGAGGTGTTCAGTGGTGGAAATGTGGGAGAGGCACTGCTGAGTGAATGAACAGCTTGAGCCAAGCTCCAGAGGTGAATCAAGAGGGTCTTTGGGGAATCTAGCGCACCAAGAGGGAAATGGTATATGGAGGACCGAGATGAGATGAAGTTAGGAAGAGCTGCAGGACCTCATAGGGGAGAGCTCCCACGTGGCCTGGTGATAGTGAGAGAAAACTTTGCCAGCCCTTGTTGAGGAGGCAAAAGAGAGACTGTAGGAGCCAAAGAAGGTGGATCTGACTGCTTGGTTCCCCTGAACAGCTTTCTTTTTTTCCCCTCACACCTTGGTCACCAACTTTTGAGGGCTCGCCTGCCCAATATTCACTGTGCTCACTGCCCAACTTTCCACTGGAAAATATATCCAGAAATGGCTTCCTAACAAGCAACAACATAAATATAAGCCCATGAGTGTGTGAGGCCCCGAATCTGGGGGCTGTTTTGTGACTTCACCGTAAGAAGTTGGGAACAGACAATTGTGGGGAGGACCACGATTTGATGGAAGAGAACTATGCTCATGAGATTGCCACAAGATGGAGTCCCTTCCTTCCGTCAGCTCAGAGCCCCTCCACAAGCACCAGCCCTGGAACGCCCAGTGCTCAGAACCCGGTGAAATCATCTTTAGGCAACAATGAGACTTGGGCCTTCCGAAGGCTCCCATTGGTGGACAGATTCTTGGGGCAGTTGATTCTTTGCCGAGCCATGGGCCTGGTAACAAGTCTCAACGGTATGGATCCTCAAATGGCAAACCTGGGCCTTGCTGGCGGTAAGTATCCCTTCAGTCCTTTGAGTGTGGGGACAAACTTTCAGGGAAGATGCTTTGTATTCATGGGGTGGTGGCTGCCTGCGTGGAGTGCGAAATAGTTAAGAGACAGACTCCTCTAGGATACTAAGGAGGTTTAGAAGGCAGAAACCATGTTGTAGCCAACCAGAAAAGATACACTGGTGCCCTTGTCAAGTGGTTCCTTGAGGGCCTTGCCCTTAAGTTCAGTTGATCAGTCTGAGGGATGGTGTGGGTCCTGGACTGGGAGCCAGAAGTCCTGACTGAGTCTCAGCAGGTCATGTTTCCTCTAGACCTAGTCTCCCTTATCTCTGAAAGGTGACCATGGACTCTTAGTCTCCCTGCAGACCTAGCTTTAACTAATAATAAAATGATGAGCTAGGTATGTAAGGAGGGAGGGAGGGAATGGATTGATGAATGAGCCAAATCAAGGAGAGGAATGAGAAACAGTTCAGTCCCAGCCAGAGTTGTCAGTCAGCTGCCTCTTTTCTTTCTTTTACTGCCTCAGCCTGGGTCTCACTATACTTTGGACTCATGGGACTGTGTTGTGTAGTAACCGGCGGCTGCATCATATTAATTCACTGGAGGAAGAAGCTGCGGCGGGAGAAGCGTGCCCAGCAGTGGGTTGAAGTGATGAACGCTTCCACCTTCATTTACAGTCCACTCTTGTACTGGATCAATATGCAGAAACGCCATGGTATCGATGCAACTATTCAAATAGGCCCTCCCACAGCTGTTACCATCAGTGAGATGAAAGACCATATTCCACATTGTCTGTGGGAGTCAACCACCCCTGAAGCCAGGGGTTATGGCCTCAGAGGCAGCATGCGCAGGGCAGAGACCCCTGGAGCTATGAAAGCTGCTCTGGCGGTCTCAGGGCAGCCCGCGTCTAATCGGATACCACAGCGCCACACCACACCCCCATTCCCGATTCCCATCTTTCAAGAGATACCCTTTGCCCCACCCCTCCACAAAATGCCTCCCATGTTGGAACGCACGGTCTCCTACCCGTTGGACATCTTTCCTGAAAGGAATGTCCACTACCATTCCCTTCCCACACTGGCCCTGGAATGAACTCTTTCATTGCCAAGTTTGGCTTCATATCTGTAGCCTCCACTCACTGAAGGTGGGAGCTTTATGTAAGAAGCGTATGATCAGAAAGTGGAGCTAACCACCCTGCAGCCATGTTGACGCAGAGGGCCCACTTGGATGTCACGTTATTAAAGATTTTTGGAGAAGTCAGTCTGTTGTGTCTCATTTGCCGGTAGGAGGGCAATGTTCTTGTCCTGTTTGTTGGTGGCACAAGTCTAACCAATACAATGAGAACTGGAGGTTGGCATTGAAGGGACACATGGTATCAATACTTGTGGACGAGCTCAGGTCCCTCCTTCCAGGATTTAAGCTCCAACGTGTGCAAGACCCTGTGCTAGGTCCACAAAGGCAGTGCTGTTCTGCAGGATGGTAAGATCAATTGCCCCAAGATGGACAGTTGCTGAGGGCACACAGGAATGGCAGTCCACAATGGCTATGGCACCGGTCAAACAAGTCACCATGAGGCCCATGAACCACACCACACTATGGGCTGAATGGCGGATATCTATGATGTATTGAATCTTCGGTGGTCATCTCTGTATTGATTCTTATACAAGAACACTGCAACATGGCTATCATGAGTCTTCTCTTACTGATGAAGAGAAAGGATCCAAGGGCATATGCCATTATCTTATATTTTGTTGTTGTTGTGTTGTTCCTCAGCCACTTCTCCAATTTGCATCTGCCTGACAATAGAGTTCCTGATATCTTTCCACCATACCCCAGGGTATACTTCCCTAATACTGTCTTGTTCAAATATATGTGCTGGATGCTTTAGTGTGTGCAGAATCATCTGCTTGGTCTATAGATTTGCTTAGAGTAAGGGCTGGTGAGTACCTCCTACAATTATACCCAGGAAAACATCCATAGCAAAAAGAGATCCATGGTTGCCCAAAAGGGAAGAGACTCCTGCAATTCAGCACATGGCAACATCGTGAATACTTTCTGGAAATTGTTCTTAAAGTAGAGACAAATAAGATTATGAAGTATTGGGCTAGAGTTTAAAGAAGAGAAGGCCTGGATCATGCAAAAATCTTTAACCCTTTGCCTTGGAAAGGAGAAACCCACTCACCATAGTTGCTCTAAACATTAAATGTGCATTTTCCTGAGAGGAAATGCCAGTTTTTGATGATTTTGTGGTGGTGATGGTATCTCTGCATGCATGTGCATGTGTGTGTGTGTGCGGGATTAAGAGAGAGAGAGAGAGAGAGAGAGAGAGAGAGAGAGAGAGAGAGAGAGAGAGAGAGAGAGAGAGATTGTGAGAGAATGTGTTTCTTGGCTATTACGAAACATAGGTAATGTATTTTTATTTTTTCTTGTGTGTTCTGAAGGGATTAGGTCCAGTAACTGAAAAAAAAGCCCTAGCCCAATCTACATGACCTTTCTCTAGCAATGCCTTTTAAAACTTTTTCTTTTATTTTGGGAATGAAAGTGGAAACTTTTTTCCCCCATCTGTAAATATGATCTTATATTGTAACTCAAAATGTAAAACGGGAGAAAGTGGATGTTCCTTGATAGAACAGAGGCAGAGGTTCACTCCTTCCTCATGTTTTCGCTTCTTATCATTGATGCTTTCAACCATGCAGATGTCTAAAATCTGAGGCTTCACTACAATACTGCTTTATGCCCACCACCTCTCAGTCCTTGCTTTCAAAGGAAGATGGAATCCATAAATGGACAGATCAATGGAAATTTCTTTTCCCTTTGAACCAGGGGAGTGGGGGGAGGCTTTTTTAAAATTTATTTTCCTATTTGCACAGTATCATGTTGCTTATCTGCCCTCTCCGTTGTAATATAATATCTCTGAGGAAAGAAAGAGAGGCTGCATCTTACATGGTATCCTCACTGCTTACTATGTGGTCTAATGAGGCACTTAGTGAATGAACGAAGCTCACATGAAACATCAATGGAGAAACCAGATGGTATACTGATTAAGAATGCAGTCATAGTGTGTCGGCTTGGATTTGTCTTAACCAATTATCTGATGGTCAGACTTAGCAATTTTCCACATTAGTAAAATGGGAATAGCACAAGAATACTTATGTTCACAGGATAGTCTTCGGGATGATGCCATGATACCGAACAAGTGTCCCTAAGAAGTACTCAATAAATATTAGATGAATTTTTCGGTAAGTAAAGACACATACAAGAGTTATTTGAAAGAATCCCACAATCATCCCAAAGTGTATATATTACCTTCGATGCCAGAAATTCTTGGTAGGGAGATAAGTCCATTGTTGGGGAGCTTTTGCAATTCGGTCTCGAAGAAACTGAAACTTTTGACAGCGCTGATGGCTTTGATGTGAAACTCTGTATTTCATCTGTAAAATCATGTATGCTTTAGTACAATCAAATCTAACACCCAAGTATACTAGTATCAAAGGTCTTTAAGGGCATTTATTCATGTATTATTATAAGAGAAATAGTTGAAAATTATGTAGCATACTGAGTGTGAAGCTAAAGGTTTGCATTGAGATGTCTATAGACAAGAGAAGGTGAATCAAGAGTATATTACTTTAAGTTTTCAATAGAAGTTCCTCACCGGAGTATGTTATGCAGTTTCACCATTGCTAACAAAAGAACCTGAAATACTCATAAATCTGCGAATATCACATAAGGGGAAAATTCGACGTGCGCCCTCATGTGATGGATCACAGTCAAAAGAAGGTGTCCACGGTGTGGTGGCACATGCCTGTAATCACAGCCGCACAGAAAGCCAAGGCAGGAGAATTGGTAGTTAAAGACTAACCAATTGCGTGAGGCCCTAAGCAACTGAACAAAACCATGTCACAAAATATAATATAAAAAGTTAAAGGAGCTGGGGATGTGATGCAGGGGTTATGTGCCCCTGGGTTCCATCCCCAGTACCAGAAAAAAGAAGGTGTATACAAACACTGCATAAGATTTCATCGGAGGCTGGGGATGTAACTCAGTGGCACAGTGCTTGCCTAGCATGTGCAAGGTCCTCAGTTCAAGACTCGCAACTGCAGAAAACACAACAACAAAGGAAGAAAAAGAATGCACCCCATCCTAAATATCAAGCAACGTGTATCAGAAATATAAATGTTTCATGTTGTGAAGTGACTACCCATAAGGAACCTCTCTCATTGTATACATGCAAATATTTGGAAATCTCAAACACTTCTACTCCCAAACATTTTGCATAAGGGGGATAGAGGCTAGAGCACAAGTTAGCGTTATATATCAGTCAGATGGAAAGAGTTGAAGCGGTCATGTTACAACAGCATAAAAAGCTGGATATGAAAGACCTTTAAACATCCTGGGACTCGTGCAATAACCCTGGTCTGGGACTACATGCCACCAAGTAAGCCGGTGCTAAAAGCCTGGTTCCGTAAGATTATGTAGCACCAAATGTTAGGATTAAGCCTCCCAATGTCCTTCTTTGTCCCAATCAAAAGAAATTAAGGAAGGCTATATTGACTTTCCAAAGTGAATAATACTTACTGGAGAAGGGCTCAAAGCCAACACAGTCTAGTGACTTTGTTATGTCCATAATGGAGGTAACACATCAGTCAACATTAACTATTGTGTCCGTACCAAACCAAAGTCAAGTGCTCTTCTAATCCAATGATCCTAACACTATATGTTAATGGTTAGCAGAAGGATTAAATTCTATTTTTAAGGAAACTTTAGACAGAAATGAAGAGTCTCAATTATACCTCAATTATAACCAAAGTCATAAATTGTACCCCTCAATTTGTTTCACCAGGTCAAGGGTCAGAGCTGCATTAGGGATGTGGACTGCCAACCCAGGTGTGATTGCTCTGCAGACCTGATTTGGTAGCACACCCTTGTGCAAAAGTACTTTGCTTTTACTTTTCTGGGCTATGTCTGAGAACAAGTCAGATTCCTCATGACACCTGGCTAATCAAATAATCTGATGAAGTAACATTCTGAAATATCCAAGCTTAGACACTAAAAAGGTCTAGAAGTTTCCACTTCCTTTCTTTTGCCACACTGAGCATCACATAAGAAGGATAATTTCCCAATCTAAAAGAGAAGCCACATGGAGAGTACCAAGGCACCGTATATCCAACCCCACAAGATATAAACAAGTATATTATCCTACCACCACATGACAAAGTGTTCCACAACCTGGTGGCTCAAAACAATAAGGTTATTTTACTCTTGAATTTTCTTTAGACAAACGTTGACCTATCCATGTAATGTCCCATGTCACCTCAGCTGAGGAAAACCTGACTGAGGGCTAGAGGATTCATAGCCAAGCTAACTCAATGACACAGTTAGCAAGTTAGTGCTGGCTATTAGCTGGAGTCTCAGCAGGACTGAGGCTTCATATGGCCGCCCACTCTCCAGGGTATGGTGACTGAATTCCAAGTAAAGTGTACCATGAGACAGCCAAAGGAAACTCTAACATCTGTTACAAACTAGCCTCAAAGTCACAGAGCAACTCTTCTGCCACACTCTATTAATTGGAGCAATCCTAATACTCTACGCAGTCTAACAGGAAAGCACATAAATTCTACCACTGGATCACAGTGTGGTAGGAGCATGGAAGAGCACATTAAATGGAGAATATTATTGTGGATACTTTTGTCCAACAAAGGCCGATATAAGAACTAACCAGCTAAACCCCAGTAAACCCATAAATGCATCAGATAATAAATTGAATGTTGTTGTTTTTTTAAGTCACGAAGTTTGGAGTTGTTTGCAAAAAAAACAAACCACTAGTAAGCTAAAATACATTTAAAAAATTATATATATATACATATATTATACATGTATGTGTGTATATATATATATATATATATATATGCAGGAAATATCAGGTTCTGAAAAATGCAATTAAATAGAAATTTAAAATAATTCTCTCCCCTCTCATGATTTGAAAGATAACTAGAACAATTAGGTAAGAATTCTCCCATTTACACATCTAGCAATTGATGCTGACTCTCCTCTGGGACCTCAGTTGGTGATGTTATCCAGAGCACATAAACATGACTTTTCCATGCAGCCTGGGATTCCTGGAAACATGGTGGCTGGGTTCCCATGGCAAGCATCCTAAAAGAGAGAGTGTGCATGCTAGTTAGAATCTGTAATGCCTTTTGTGAACAAGCTTCAGAAGCCATTCATATCACTTCCTCCATATTCTCTTTGTTGGAAATGAGTCATTAATCTTGGCCCTTATTCAAGAGAGTTTAGACTGCACCTCTTAATTGGGAAAGCATCAAAGAACTTGCAGACAAGTCCTTTAATTATTTAAAATATACTGTTTCTAAGAAAATAACTAATGGTTTAAAAAGAAAGCAGAATTCTAAAAAATTATACCATCCCTGAAAATATGAAACAATAAAAAAAGTAGTAAGAAACACAGCATTTTAAACATTTCAGAATCACAATGAATATGACTGGCATATATCTAGTGTTTAAAA